>NC_080784.1:61212916-61513825 GCF_028018385.1 Neofelis nebulosa | reverse complement strand
CTAAACAACTATTACCTGCCAGGGTAATAACATTTATAAATGAGAACAAAAGCCACACATTTTGTAACTTTTATTTACAAATGAAATATTGGCTAAATTATAGATTGTCATAAAAAGAAAATAATATGAAAAAATACTCTACAAAATAAAACATTTACTCTTTATGAGTAAATACAGACAAAATGAAAAACTGAAACATAGGCTGAAATATCCCACTGAAACACAGACAAAAATGATTATAAAATAAATTCATTTGAAATCAATTAACTACTCCAGGCCTTAGTCTGCAAATGTACCTAGAGCATTCATTCTATACTAGTCAGAAATCTAGAGGAAAGCCTGAGCCCTGTGACTATAAATAAAGGCAAGATAAGTGAAATGATTCATTATAAGTTTGCCACAGTGATATGTACAATTAGTAGTAACATGTGAACTTAGGAACGACTTTATGAGACTTGATTTTAAATAATTTCTGCAAAAATTCTCAACTAATAATAAAGTTTGATTTAGCAAAATTAGATCCTTATGTATGTTATGCTCTACATAGAGCATCTGCAGTAGAATAAGAAAAAGAAAAGAAAAACAACTCAGCTTCAAAAATCCTATGTGTAAGCTTTATTTCTGATTTTTACTATGAAAAATCAAGGTCACTATGAAACAGGAACAGTGGAGAAGTAAAGAGAAGATTTCAAAGGACGTTTCTTCAAAATAGGAAGAAAAAAGAAAGAGAAAAGCATGTAAGGACACCAAAAATATATTGATAACAAAGTGATTTTAGTAAAGTGCAACAATCATGAGTGTGTTTGCCATGCCGGAGAATGATAAATCAGAGACAAATACAGAATTTATAATGATGAAATGAGAACTTGGTAAGAATCAGTCACTAGTGTTTTAACCACCAAAGACGTAAAAGCCTTAAAATAACTCTATATAAACATTTCGTAGCTTTTAAATTCATTGTAATGTTTGAGAACACTTAACCTCATCTTTTTACATGTAGAGAGAGCGCTGTATCTCTGTGCAGCAATGTGACAGAGCATTTAAAGCACAGAAATGGAAGCAGGCTGCCCGCATTCTACCCGTGGCTCTGTCACTTAACATTGTATGAGTTTGGGAAAGTTCATCTCTCTTTGCCTCAATTCAGTAGGTAAAATAATACTTACATCACAGGATTTTTCTGAAGAGTCAATAGCTTTATAGCTGGAAATTGTTTAGAACAACTGCCCATAGTAAACATTAAAAAAGCAATAGATGTTATAATTTTATGTATAGCGATCTGTCCAATGTAATTATTCATATCTAAGATTGATACCAATTTTGTATTTTTTTAACCTTTGCTTTATTATAAAATATAACATTCAATAAACTGTAGAAAATATAGACTCTCGTATTAACAAAGTGATATTCAGATTAACAAAGCAACATCCCCATAAATCAAGATAAATGTTCCCAGCACCTCAGAAATCTATATTATAATAGCCCCCTTCTTTGAAATTTGTGTTGCTTTAAAAAAATTATGTCTCGGGGTGCCTGGGTAGCTCAGTCGGTTGAGCGTCCGACTTCGGCTCAGGTCATGATCTCACAGCTTGTGGGTTCAAGCCCTGCGTCAGGCTTGGTGCTGACAGCTCGGAGCCGGGAGTCTGCTTCGGATTCTGTGTCTCCGTCTCTCTCGCTGCCCCTGACCCACTCGCATCCTGTCTCTGCCTCTCTCAAAAATAAATAAACTGTAAAAAAAAATTATGTCTCCTTTTTCATTATACTTCTCTCCATACACGTATGTGTGTGTGTGTATGCAGAAAAAAAAAAAAAAACACAAGTTGATTTTGCCAGTTTTTATAACTGGAATTGCATAGCATGTGTTCTTTTGTGTCTAGCTTCCTTTGCTCAATATTATGTTACAATTATTCTGTGTTGTTGGGGCGACTGAGTGGCTCAGTTGGCAGAGACTGTGACTCCTGATTTCAGCTCAGGTCATGATCACTGGGTAGTGGGATCCCAGGCCCACGTTGGGCCCCATGCTGAGCATGGAGCCTGCTTAAGATTCTCTCCCTCTCCCTCTACCTCTTTTCCCCGCTTGTTCTCTCTCTCTCTCTTTCTAAATAAATAAATAATTCATTAATTAAAACCACAATTATTCTATGCTGTGCTAATTTAATTGTCTTACTCGTCTTAGTTTTGAAGATCTTAAATCTTATTGTTCTGGTCCTGGGGTACATAATCAGAACTGGAATTCCTTGTTCATCAAATATGGCCATCTTCATCAGATTTTGTCAGAACGATTTCCAAAGCAGCACCCGCCAGCAGCGTAGGAGTTTTCCTGCTGCTTTCCTTCCTCTGTAACACCCGATACTGTCAGATTCTAATTTTTACCGATCTGGTGGAGGTATCTCATTGTAATTTTAATTTGTATTTCAGGAGAGTTCCTTTTCAGAAATGTATTGGACACTTGGAAACCTTTTGTGAATAACTTTTCCCTTCACAATTTGAAGGAAATTTTTATATACTTTGAATGAGAGTTCTTGGACCCTTATAAGTTACAAATACCTTCCACTCGGTGCCTTGTCATTTCATTATCTTAATGAAATATTTTGATGAATAAAAATTCTGAATTCTAATATAGTCAAATTGGCTAACCTATTTTTCATAATTTGTGCTTTACAGGTCTTGTTTAAGAGATCTTTCCTGCGGCGCCTGGGTGGCTCAGCGGGTTAAGTGTCCAACTCTTGATATAGGCGCAGGTCATGATCTCACCGTTTGTGAGATGGAGCTCCTATGTCAGGCTCTGCACTGACAACACAAATTTTCTTGGGATTCTCTCTCCCTCTCTCTCTGTCTCTCTGCCCCTCCCCCATGATCTCTTTCAAAAACAAAGAGATCTTTACTACTAAGAAGTGAAGATATTCTCTTCAGATAATATATTCCAATTTTTTAATGCTTTTTTTTTTAAGAAAGAGAAAAGAGTGGGGGGCGGGAGGGGCAGAGAGAAAGGGCGACACAGAATCTGAAGCAGGTTCCAGGCTCTGAGCTGTTAGCACAGAAAGCAACGCAGGGCTCAAATCACAAACAGTGAGATCGTAACCTGAGCCAAAGTTGGACGCTTAGCCAACTGAGCCACCCAGATACCCCCAGATGTTGTATTCTAAAGTTTCATTCACTTATTTTTCACATTTATGCTTTTCAACCATGTAGGTTTGATTTTTGTATATGATGTGAAGAAGTGATCTAATTTTATTTATTTTTCATATGGATTCCCAAATTTTCCAATCCTGTTTGCAATGTCACTTTTGTCTTAAATAAAATGTGTGTGATTCTGTTTCTGGGTTCTCTGGCTCATTTTGTCTATATGTTTATCTCTGGTTTCAGTAGACACTGTCTTGATTATCACAGGTCTATAATAAATCCTGATACCTGATAGAGCAAGTTTGCTCAACCTGATCTTCTTTTTCAAAGAGTATCCCGCTACTTTGGTTCTTTTGTGTTTTTATGTAAATTTCAGAATCAGGTAATCAACTTCTCTCTCCCATCGGGCCTACCCACCCCCACCCACAACATGGAAAGACAAGGAAAAAAAATGTGGAAGATTTTATTGTTATTGTACTGAATCTGTACAACAATTTGGGGGCCTAATAATATGTGTGTCTAAATTGAGCTAAAAATTCAGGCAACTATAATCATAATATTGAATTTTCCAATAGAAAAACATGGACTATTCCTCTCTGTATCTGTATTTAAATACTTTTATTCTTTTTAAAAACATATATATTTAAATATCACTTGGTAAAGTTTAAAGATGTCTTTATAAAAGGCTTGCACATGTTTTTAAAGATTTATTCCAGACTACTTCATATATTTTATGCTATTATAAGTACTACTGAGAATGCTTGCTTATCTCATTGCCTCAACATGTATTGCCACCATGAAAATCCCTTATTAATTTGAACTGCACAGGATGAAAAATATAAGACTAATTCTTGACCTAATGCAACTATGCCAGAAATACAAAATCAAAAGATAGTTTAAAGAAAAAGTAACTTTGGAAATTAGGAAATATAGTTCTTAAATACACCGTGGACCAAAAATAAATCATGATGGAAATTAAAGGACATTCTAAACTGAATGATTAAAAAATTAAATGCTTCAAGTGTGGCTAATGCAGTAATTGAAGATTAATAGATAACCTTCAACACCTGCATTAGAAAAGAACTAAGAAGTAATATTCAAATTACATATCATCTTTCCAAATTTGCAACCTGCCTATTTGTTTACTTGTTTAGTCTATTTTTTGTTTGTTTGCTTCTTTCTATTTTGTTTTTTTAATTAATTCCTAATAGAATTAATCAAACTAATGCAGACTGAGAGTATGACACATTTTAAACCAACAAACAGAAAAAACATGTCTAATTATAGCTGGTAATAAGTAAATATCAATATACCTGGTAATAAGTAAAGAGGAAAGTATCCCTTAAAAGATAACCAGTTCAGTGTGATAAAAGTTCTGTAGCTGAAAGAAAGAAAGAAAAAAAATTATATTTGCTAATTGGTCATCGGTGTGTCCACTGATTTCTGGGATCCTTTTTTTCTGTTCCTGTTACTCTTAATCTAGAATTTCCTCCCCTGCCCCGATTCCCAACTCCTTCCAGACTTACCTTTTACCACCAGTATATAGAGACGTCCCTCCATAATTGAATTAATATTTATTTTAATTGCCATCCATAGGAATGCCATCTTTATTTAAATATATAAGCTACATATTTTTATATACAAAAAAATCTTTAGCTGGGGTAATGGTATTGAAAGGTAGCATACCCCATAAAATATGACATATCTGTTTCTTTTTGCCAGTTTTGTTTACTCTTGTGATAACAAGAGTATTTCCAAAACTGAGGCACTGTCACCAATAGCTGTTTTCAAAGAATAGAGAAACATCGGTTTGTTTTAAAAAAAAATTTTTTTAAAGTTTAGTTTTCTAAACATTTAAACATTAATAAAATACTTTAGACAGAACATGCATATTGACATTTCCATTAAAATAACCATCTCCTTTGTGAGAAAATGTAATGAATTTGTGTAATAGATGCATGTTGCCACTGATACATTCAAAAGGAGTTAAGCTTATTTCGTTAAGAAATATTCTTGCACATAGGACATTGGGAATATGAGATCATCACAATTTGAAACCGTCACCATTAGAGGAAGCTGCTTACTCATGTTGAAACGTCAGATAAGAAAAGCATTCTACTTTGTATAGAAAACATAATTATTTGAAGGGTACCTAGGTGGCTCAGTCTGTTAAGGATCCAGCTCTGGCTCAGGTCATGATCTCACTGTTCGTGGGTTCAAGTCCCGCATCAGGCTCTGTGCTGACAGCTCTGTGTTTCTCTCTTGGTCTGCCTCTGCCACACTCACATTCTCTCTCTCTCTCTCTCTCTCTCTCTCTCTCTCTCAAAAATAAATAAAACATTAAAAGAAAATATAATTATTTGAAAGTTGACCAAATTATTAAGAAAAATCTTATAAATAATCCATTCAAATATAATTGTCAGAGTGATTGTGAATTTAATTTATCCCTGTAGTAAAGCCTTTAAGTGTAAAATGGAGTGTCATAATATGTGTTATTATCCATTACATGTACATGTCTGTGACATACCTGACAACTCAAGGTGTCATGACACTAATCTCTTGTAGAAACTCCACACACCACTAATCCTTTGCGTAGCCCTTTGGTAAATAAATTACAGACAGTTTCTACCACTTGATTAACAAGAGCCTTAAGTCCTAAAATATACAATCTGCTCTTCAATAATTATTGACAAGACTGCAAAACATTGCTTAAAGTGAACGAATGTCTGGAACAATTTTCATGCAAAAACAGTGCAGTACCAAGTTTATATAACTCTTTCCTAATAAAAGAATTACAGTTGACCTTTGAACAACATAGGTTTGTACAGGTCCACTTATAGGCAGAGTTTTTTTTTTTTTTTTCAGTAAATACAGTGCCATATTGTAAATGTGTTATCTTTTCCTCATGATTTTCTTAATAACACTTTTCTCTCTAGCTTACTTTATTATAGGAGTATAGTATTTAATAAGTTTAACATACAAAATATGTGTTAATCAATGGTTTATGTTATCTGTCAACATTATGCTATCAGCAGTTAAGGTTTGGGCAGTCAAAACTTATATTTGGATTTTTGACTGCACAGAGTGGTGGGGGTGACTGTGCCCCTGTGTTGTTCAAGGGTCAACTGTATTTTTCACCTAAATGGTTCCTACTGGTTCCATTTTAAGGTTTTCCTAATGTATAATATATCACCCAGTGCTTATTGATGTGACAGCCAGAAACAATGAACAAATAATAATCTATGCCATATAAATGTGATATATATTTGTACAGGTGAAATCAGATGATTATTTTTTATTAAAAAATCAAATAAGCGGGGCGCCTGGGTGGTGCAGTCGGTTAAGCGTCCGACTTCAGCCAGGTCACGATCTCGCGGTCCGTGAGTTCGAGCCCCGCGTCAGGCTCTGGGCTGATGGCTCGGAACCTGGAGCCTGTTTCCGATTCTGTGTCTCCCTCTCTCTCTGCCCCTCCCCGTTCATGCTCTGTCTCTCTCTGTCCCAAAAATAAATAAAAAACGTTGAAAAAAAAATTAAAAAAAAAATCAAATAAGCCATCCAGTGATGGACACTTTACTTAATTTCACTAAGCCTCAGTTTCCTCATCTGTAAAGTGAGAAAAATGGGTCATACAATAGAGACAACCCTTTCCAACATTAGCAATCTGAATCTCTCTTCTCAGTGCCTCTCTAAGGCCTGCAGTTAAGGGTTCTCATAGGGAAAGAGAGAAGAAAGAACACCCTGAGTCCCTTCTAGATGAAGAGAAAAGTTCTAATTTAGCCAAGAGCTTCCAGACTCTTTTATACAGTAGCCGTAAAGGAAGAAACCTATTGCAATAATCAGGGGCTATTTCACAGAGCATATCGAACCCCAGCAAGGGCAAAACTGAGATGGGCTTCTGCCTCTCCCTTTCTCTCATGAACTTGTCTATGCTCTCTTAAGTCATGTAATCCTGGCACAGACATCGAATTGTTTCCTTTAGCATAATTGTCAAAAGTGTCAAATCTTGTCTTTTAATAACTTGGACCTAGAGAGTTTTAAGCAATAAAATGAATATAAGGCAAGTGTGAATGGTACCAATTATTGATCATTGTTTACATCCAGACAATGTATTAGATGCTTTACATACATTTCACTTAATGATTAGAAAACAGCATAAAGTAAATATTCTTATTCCCTTTTGCAGGTGAAGAAACTAAGGTAAGAAACTGGCTCGAGGTCCCAAGCACATAAGCACTCACATCCATGACACCAATGCCGGAGCCTATAGACTGTGGTACCTCTCTATGACTGAGGACACAAACTACAGTTGAGGAAAATTACTGTGAGATATGCAGTGTCATATGGACACAACGCCTCTGTAGGGGCAACATAAACAACTATCCCTTTGCTGTCCTCTCTCACGATTTTCTCCATGCAGCAGTATGAAGCAGAAAGCTTTCTCTGATGAAGTCAGAACAACAATCACAGCCGATTCATTTTTTTTAATGTTTATTTATTTTGAGAAAGAGAGGGAGAACACACATGCATGAGCAGAGGAGGGGCAGAGAGACAGACAGAAAGAGAATCCAAAGCAGGCCCCGTGCTATCAGCACAGAGCCCAATGCAGGGCTTGAACTCACAAACCGTGAGATCATGACCTGAGCCAAAATCAAGGGTTGCATGCTCAACTGACTGAGCTACCCAGTCACCCCACAGCAGACTCATTATTATCTACAATATCAAGAAGCTCCCTCTAGATAAGAAAAAAAAATCACAATTTTTTTTGAAAATACATATTTAATGTCAAATTTAGTTTGACATCAACTGTATTTAAGGTAAATTAGTGTTCAAAGTTCCTTCTGAGACACTGGTGTTCAAGATGGGAGGTCTTTAAGGGAATCACCATTTTCTGTTTTTTGGAAATAACTCACACATCACTTTCTCCTACAAAACTCTTCACTTAAACTTGGATAAAAATTCCCTAATAAATAAATAAACAGACATCTCTGCAAGGGACTTTCCCAGAGTACCATGCAGTCAAGCTCTCTGCATTCTTTTTAGCTTGAGTTGGGGAACCTCAGGCTGAACTCAGAATTACCAAAACCTGCTATTCTTCATAATTTCCATTTTTCTGTTCATAAGTTAAAGGTCAGCAAGGGGTGTAGAAAAGGGAAGTTCTTCAAAACATATATGTATATAACAATCCATATATTTATGATATATCATGGTACATTACTATGAATGGCTGCTACATTTGCATAATATGAAAGCACCATTACTTTTAAAAAACAGAAAATTTTTGTCAAATACATATCATTAAACATTAGGCACTATATTTCAGAATTGAAATTAAGTGGATGAATATTACAACTACATGGCATAATGGTTAACAGCAGTCTAAGTGGAGTTAGAATGCCTAGTTTTTAATCCAGGCTCTAACATTATCTAATAAAATCGATTTTTGAGGGGGCGCCTGGGTGGCTCAGTCAGTTAAGCATCTGACTTCAGTGCAGGTCATGATCTCATGGTTTGTGAGTTTGAGTCCCGCATCGAACTCTGTGCTGACAGCTCAGAGCCTGGAGCCTGCTTTAGATTCTGCGTCTCCTTCTCTCTTTGCCCCTCCCCCCACTTTCTCTCTCTCTCTCTCTCTCTCTCTCAAAAATAAATAAACATTAAAAAAACATTTTATGGTTGTGCACAATGAAATCTGAACCAATTGTTTCCATCAAGTTTCTTTACTTTTCCAGACTGCTGATTTTTTTCAGTATATACTTGCCATGTGTCTGGAATAAAATGATGCATTCTGAGATCTGGATCACTTCTTTCTTCTAGAAATAAGTAAGGACCCATGTATGTTAACTGAAATCAAGCTGCTCCCATGTGAACTGAATATTTAGAAACATCTTTCTCAGTACCTGATTCCTTTGCCTAAAATAATATTAAATATTAGAAGTGTATACTATTTTATAATTTTTAATCTAAGCAAGGAAATTATTATCAATCATGTAGTAGTTTGCTTTGCTTCGTCAAGATGCTTATTTCATGCTTCTTTCAATATCTTACAAGCCATAAAATTTTGTAAGACTGGGGCACTTGGGTGGCTCAGTCGGTTAAGCATCCAATTTCTGCTTGGGTCATGAGTTCATGACCGAACGGTTCATGAGTTCGAGCCCCGCTTTGGGCTTTGTGCTGACAGCTCAGAGCCTGGAGTCTGCTTCGGATTCTGTGTCTCCCTCTCTCTCTGCCTCTCTCTCTCTCTCTCTCTCTCAAAAATAAACAAACATTAAAAAAAAAAAAAGGAAGGACTTGGTCAGAAAGAAGTAGAAGGCTATGTCTCATCGTGCTTGCCAGTATCCTGAGTTGATGTCCTCTCCCCCCACGTCTTCCAATTCTGCTGCTGACAGAAAGTATCTACACTTTTCACAAGACCAAGTAATAGCACAAATGCAGTTGCCCTGTTTCTAAATGCACTATCTTTATGATTCTTGAGTCGTTACTTGGAAAGTATTTTGACTTAAAAAATATTTTCTCTTCATGTGGTACCTGGGTGGCTGTCAGCTGAGCATCCGACTTCAGCTCAGGTCATTATCTCATGGTTTGTAAGATCAAGCTCTGCATCAGGCTCTGCGATCAGCACAGAGCTGACTTCAGATCCTCTGTCCCCCTCTTTCTGTCCCTCCCCCACTTGCATATGCTCTCCACACAAAAATAAAATAAAAAACATTAAAAAAATATTTCCTCTTCAAAGAGATTCTTTGGAAGCAACAGCTGAAGACAAATAGAAAATTTAAGAAGTCAGTCCTACCTCTATGGAACTTATATTCTAATTTTGAGAAATATGTAATAAATAAATGGACAAAATATATATGAAAAAAATCGGATAATGACATGCTGTTCAAAAAAAAGTAGGAGAGACATTTCTCACTGAGAAGGGGGGAGAGTAGAGGAAATGCTACTTAAGATTGGATGGTCTCAAGCAGGCCTTAAATGTTTCCTTGATGAAATGGGTTTTCACCTAAACCATTAACAACCAAAGGAGTAAGCTATGCCAAGATCTGAAAGAACAAATGTTCATATAGAAGAAGGAGCTGAGGGGTGCCTGGGTGGCTCAATTGGTTAAGTGTCCAACTCTTTATTTCTGCTCAGATCATGATCTTATGGTTGGTGAGAGCGAGACCCGCATCTGGCTCTGTTCCGAGAGTCCAGAGCCTGCTTTGGATTCTCTCTCTTCCTCTCTCTCTCTCTCTCTCTCTCTCTCTCGCAATAAATAAATAAACTAAAAAAAAGAAGCAGCAGCAGCAGCTGATGCAATGCTCTAAGACAGAAAGGAATCCTGTTCACTCAACAAACGGAATGATTGGAAATGGGAAGAGGTTGGTAATCAAGGACAGATATGCAGGGCCTAGTGGGCTTTTGTAGAGTTGATTCTAAGTAAGATGCGGGAGCTCCTGTTTTTAGTACATGTAGGCTATAACAACAAAAATACCATAAACTGTGTGGCTTATCTACAATAAACATTTAAATCTCACAGTTTTAGAGGCCAGGAAGTCCAAGTGAGAGCCTGCCCAGACACCTATATTTTTGCTGTCAGGTCACATGGTAAAGGGATAAGTTGGCTCTCTGGGATTTCTTTTATGAGGGCACTAATCCCATTTATGAGGGCTCTACTCTCATGACCTAATCATCTTCCAAAGAACCCACTTCCAAATACCATCACTCTGGAGATTAGAATTTCAACATAGGAATTTTAGGGAGGACACCAACATCCAGACCATAGCAACCCTGGTAGGAATAAAACATTTATTCTTGGTAAATACATGTTTACAAAAAATATTAGATCTGTATCTCTATAGAATAATACATGACTAACCATTAACTTAATTACTGTACATTAATGTAATTAATATACATTAATTTTAAATATATTAAGTAGTATATTTCATATACATGTACACACACACTCATATAAGAATGCCATGTAATATTTAGCATCTACCTGAGTATATAATGAGTGTGTCAAGTTATCTAGTTCAACATATTTTAGATATTTGGCTATTTTTGGTTGATGTGTATTTTATAATAGTTCTGAATATTTTTCATGGATTATGTGAATCCTTTTCATCAAGGTAATTATTATGTTTGTATCTCTGGATTCTGCTTCTATTGGAATAAGACATTGGCATGCATAATTTAATTTAGGCAAGATATCTATAATAAAACCCGCAAAACTAATTTAAATTTTATTGCAGGATAAAAAACAAAAGCATATTCATATGAATCACCCACAGTAATTAAGGAACATATAGGTTGGGCTCTGTGCTGACAGCTCAGAGCCTGGAGCCTGCTTTGGATTCTGTCCCCCTCTCTCTCTGCCCCTACCCGCCTCATGCACTGTCTCTTTCTGACTCTCAGAAATAAATAAATGTTAAAAAAATTTTTTTAAGGTACACGTAGGAACCAGTATTTCATAGCAGTTAAGAGGGTGGGCTCTTGAGTTAGAGGAGTGATGCCAGCTTTGCAAATAAAAATATACAAGACCCAGTTTGGGATATATATTATTGCATGACAAAGATTTATATTTAAAAAAAATCATTGTTTATCTGGAATTAAAATTTAACTTGCCTGTGTTTAATTTAGGAAGTTGGAAGGTTCTGTCTCGGTGCTATTTTCTTTTCTTTTTAAATACTAGCTTCTGACAAACATTAATTTGTTTTACTTGTGAACAGTACAGCTCTAGAGACGCTTGCTGTGAGAGGTTGCTTGGATTTGCCCTGAGGTTTGGTGTAAGCCTTATTTTCTTTATACACAAAACAAGGACACTAATAATAGGTTTCACCTCATGTGGCTATTATAAGGTTTAAACAAACCAATCCATATAAAATGATACCATCATGGCAGTAGTTATTATTAATTTTAAGGATTAATATAGAGTATTGGCTCAATTGACATCTTTAAGATGACCTTTCCATGTTTTACTCTTTTAATATTTACTGCCCTGTGGCCATAATTAGGCAATAAGTATCTTTCATCTCCCCTTCAATCAAAAATGTTCATTCTCTGGCCCTCATCTATAACACTGTTGTTCACCAATTTACTGATTATTTAATTTGTGCATATTCTTTGAAGTAAGGGTGCTTATTAAAATCCTTGCTCTTCCCAAAGCAATCTACACATTCAGTGCAATCCCAATCAAAATTGCACCAGCATTCTTCTTGAAGCTAGAACAAGCAATGCTAGTTTGTATGGAACCACAAAAGACCCCAAATAGCCAAAGTAACTTTGAAGAAGACCAAAGAGGGAGGCATCACCATCCCAGACTTTAGCCTCTACTACAAAGCCATAATCATCAAGACAGCATGGTATTGGCACTAAAACAGACACATAGACCAATGGAATAGAATAGAGACTCCAGAATTGGACCCACAAACTATGGCCAACTAATCTTTGAAAAGCAGGAAAGAATATCCAATGGAAAAAAGACAGTCTCTTTAACAAATGGTGCTGGGAGAACTGGACAGCAACATGCAGAAAAATGAAACTAGGCCACTTTCTTACACCATTCACAAAAATAAACTCAAAACGGATAAAGGACCTGAATGTGAGACAGGAAACCATCAAAACCCTAGAGGAGAAAGCAGGAGAAAACCTCTCTGACCTCAGCCGCAGCAATTTCTTACTTGACACATCTCCAAAGGCAAGGGAATTAAAAGCAAAAATGAACTATTGGGACCTCATGAAGATAAAAAGCTTCTGCACTGCAAAGGAAATAATCAACAAAACTAAAAGGCAACCGACAGAATGGGAAAAGATATTTGCAAATGACATATCGGACAAAGGGCTAGTATCCAAAATCTATAAAGAACTCACCAAACTCCACACCTGAAAAACAAATAATACAGTGAAGAAATGGACAAAAGACATGAATAGACACTTCTCTAAAGAAGACATCCGGATGGCCAACAGACACATGAAAAGATGCTCAACGTCGCTCCTCATCAGGGAAATACTAATCAAAACCACACTCAGATACCACCTCACGCCGGTCAGAGCGGCTAAAATGAACAAATCAGGAGACTATAGATGCTGGCAAGGATGTGGAGAAATGGGAACCCTCTTGCACTGTTGGTGGGAATGCAAACTGGTGCAGCTGCTCTGGAAAACAGTGTGGAGATCCCTCAAAAAATTAAAAATAGATCTACCCTATGACCCAGCAATAGCACTGCTAGGAATTGACCCAAGGGATACAGGAGTGCTGATGCATAGGGGCACTTGTACCCCAATGCTTATAGCAGCACTTTCAACAATAGCCAAATTATGGAAAGAGCCTAAATGTCCATCAACTGATGAATGGATAAAGAAATTGTGGTTTATATATACAATGGAATACTACTTGGCAATGAGAATGAATGAAATCTGGCCTTTTGTAGCAACATGGATGGAACTGGAGAGTATTATGCTAAGTGAAATAAGTCATACAGAGAAAGACAGATACCATATGTTTTTACTCTAATGTGGTTCCTGAGAAACTTAACAGAAGACCATGGGGGAGGGGGAGGGGGAAAAAAAGTTAGAGAGGGAGGGAAGCAAACCATAAGAGACTCTTAAAAACTGAGAATAAACTGAGGGTTGAGGGGGGTCAGAGGGAAGGGAAAGTAGGTGATGGGCATTAAGGAAAGCACCTGCCGGGATGAGCACTGGGTGTTGTATGGAAACCAATTTGACAATAAATTTCATAAGAAAAAAAAATCCTTGCTCTGCCACTGACATTTGGGCACATAATTTGTTCTCCTGGAAACTTGATTTCTTACATGTAATACCAGGGTAATGGTACCTACTTCAAAGAATTATAAGAGTTAAATAAGATATATATATATATATATATATATATATATACTATATATAAATTCTTTTAGATTCTTTATTATATTAAAGAATTATATATAATTCTTATATAATGTATTATATTTTATATAAATTCCTTATAATTTATATATAAATTATTATTCTTTTAAAAAATTGTTTATTTTTTGAGAGAGAGCACAAATGGGGGCAGGGGCAGAGAGAGAGGGGAACAGAGGGTCCAAAGAGGGGTCCATGCTGACAGCAGAGAATCTGATGCAGGGCTCGAACTCACAAACCACGAGATCATGACCTGAGCCGAGGCTGGTAGTTTAACCAACTGAGCCACCAAGGCGTCCCTAAATTATTATTCTTATTCTACATATATGTAAAAATTGAATATATATAAAAATATACATGTGGTTGTGGTTATTTCATTATGTTGCAGTTAGAACAGCATGTGCCTGTGTCATTGAGACTGATCATTAAGCACCTTTCGAGCAGGGCCAGTGCACCTCTCTTCAGAAGTTCCATGGGCACTTAACAAGGTACTCAGCTCATGACTGGTCTTGAAGAACTGTTTACTGAATTGCCTTTCAGATTGAATCCATCCGCCAATACCTATAACAGACACAAATTGCCTTGATGTTATTACTGAATTAAACAAGAGAAAATCTTACTCTTTAGACATCAAAAAGATTTCCCAAAGTCATAAAGGACAGAAGAATCGGAAATTCTGTGGCCAATACCAATTCTTTTTCTCTGTTCTTTTGGACCATTTATTTCAAAAATGTTTCTAAAGTCAATATACTTCTATACCTGGTTTTGAATAGTATTCCATCCATAATCTGAAGCAGGCATTCAATCCATCCATTTTTGCAGTAAATTTTGTAGATTTAACAAAGCATGTGTGGAGAAAATCTCCTAGTCTTTTTATTCCATAACTATGATTTTCTTTAATTTCTTTTTCAATAGATAGGTGAATTCTTCACTTTTCTCTAGTTTAGCTGTCTCTTTTGGTTTTCTTCAGTAAATTTTTCTGCATTTGTATTCTAAAAGCCAAAGAAATAGAAAAAAAAGTCAAAAATTAAACAGATGTTTCTAGGACAATACATTTGATATTTATGAAACAAATCTTCAGTATCTTGGGCCATTAGTTTTACCATTTAGGACACTGAAGTAGCCCATCGAATTGGATCTTGGGGTTCCCAAATAAAGTGCAAACATCTATATTTTATACAAGCATGATTATTTGCCTTTCCTCTCTGTCTCCTCAGCTATTATTTCCTTAACCCATTGTGCTGAAAATCAGTGTTCTGGGATTCCAAGTCTGTGGGATTGAGTCTAAGAAAAAAAGTCTGTTTGAAACTAATATTCAACTGAGATAGATACCATTTATAAGACCGGACAAATTTTGGCATCATCACAAAAACTGCTCAGGAGTGTAGCATGCTGCCCTTCCTGAAGAAGAAATAGAACTTTTGCCCAGTGATTCCCAGAAGAAGTCTCATTAGTCTGAATGGGGTAAATAGAAGCAGTCATTGCGTCTAATATTTTAATATCTGGACTACCGTATGCAAGACAGAATGCTGCCAGAGTCAATATGCGTGACAAACTTTCCTTTCCAGAACTCGGGGTGTGTCCTTATTTAGCTCTCCTTCACTGTCTACCTCCTCAATATGGAATCAGTGGACTCAAGAATTCCTGAGAACAGATTAAGTAACGTTAGCTCCTGACAGGAGTAGCATGGCCTAACTACAGGTGAAAGGATACCCTTGGAGATGCAGATAACACCTTAGAAACAGAAGCTTCCTTCAGCACAAAATAGAGTATGGAGACTAAGAAAATATTTTCATCATATATGACAAGGAATATTATGTTTTAAATATGCATACCTCTTAGCAATGAATAAGCAAAAGGAAAATACTACAGCACTAGTAAGGGACGTGAAAGAAATTAATAAGGAAGAGATGCAAATGAATTCTAAATTTTGAAAGGATACTCGTGTTACTGGTGTTCAAAGAATCAAGATTAAAACCCCTTGTCGAGAGGAACTTCAGAAAGAAAAAGTAGGAACTGTCATCCACTGATGAAGGTAATCATTAGAGCTGAATGGTCACAAGGAGCTGGTTCTCGAGTCCAGCCTAAGTCAATGACTCACTAACTGTGTAACTTAGCTCAGCGTTTTTCACATAGGAGTTGATAAATTGATAACATATTACTATTATTGCTTGTATTCATATTAAAATAAGGACAAAATTGTTATAGCCTTTTAAATAAGAATGTATCAGTATATATGAAAAGTCCTAAAATTCATCATCTTTGATCCAGGAGTTACTTCTTTAAGTAAATAGAAAAGGATAGGACGATTCATAGCACAGGTTATAATAGCAAATTAATTAAAATATAATAAAAAATAATATTAATGAATTATATATTCTATATATTATAGAATGTAATGCAAATACTAAAAGGAAAAGTTTATTTCTAGCTCATTGAAATAGAAAGTTCTCCAAAACAGACTGTATAATGGGGAAAAAATAATAAAGCCACATGTACATTTTAAAATTGTGAGTATATTTATAAATATGTATACACTGAAATATTTGGAAAGACAGTCACCAGAAAGTTGATAGAAGTAACTTTGGTGGGGGGTAAAATTTTAGTGATTTTTCACTTTTTTGATACTTTTCTAAATAACCTAAGTTTACTAGATGTGTTTGGCCTGTGTCATCTTTTTCTTTTAAGCTGTTTAAAATTTAGGAAACAATGTGCTATTATAGAAGTATACTTAATAGCACAGAAAAAGAATGCCCATTATATATTGATAGGTGGAGAAACAGGTTAAAATATAGAAAGGGATTTTCATTTTTTCATAATTTTAAAAAATATTTTAAAGTTTATTTATTTTGAGAGAGACAAAGACAGTTTGAGTGGGAGAGGGGCAGAAAGAGGAGAGAGAGGATCCCAAGCTGACAGCACAGAGCCCAATGGGGCTCAGATTCATGAACCCAGGAGATCATGACCCTGAGCTAAAACCAAGAGTCAGACGCTTAACTGACTGAGCCACCCAGGCGCCCCTAGAAAAGGATTTTCTTGTAAAAAGAATACACTATATGAACAAAAATGACTGAAAGATTATATGCCAAAATTTTAATAGTGATTATCTGTGGGAGGTGAGTATAGACTTTTCTTCTTTTTCTTATCTATTTTTCCATATTTCAAAAGGAAATAAGCAAATAATAGCATGGCCAGATTATAGATTACACAGTTACAAAATTGTTTTAAGAGATTTTTAATAATACAAAAGGGAAAATGACTACAAAGAAATGCACCAATATGTTAACAGCACTTAACTCTGTGAAGATCCTATTAGTAGGTTTTTCCTCATTACACATTTCTTCATTTTACAATTATTCCAAAAGGAGAAAAAATTATTTTATCTTTGTAATTCATGGATGGTATTTAGAGCATACTTGATTTGTAGCTATTAATTTTTTTAGGAAAATTAGTTTTTCCTTCTCTGAACACAAGATTATCAATGTGTACAATGCTGGATATTGTTAATGAAGCTCTTGCAGGGAAAGGGTCTTAGGACCCCCACCTGACTAAGCCCTGCTAATCAAGAATGTACCTGGTATTTTCTCATCTTCCGCACAGAATTTTCTGGAGGTGGCAGACTTCTTTCTCTTAAAATCCTTACTGATCTGTTACCTCCTATCAAAGAGTTTCCAAAGACATAATAGAAATTATGTAATTTCTGGATTTCTCGTTGTCCTCTGGCATCTTAGGATTTAGCTGTAGGAAATAAAAAAAAGTATTAAAATATGCTGACAATGCTATTTATGAGTCTCATTCAGAGAACATTCATAAAAAAGATTTTGACAGATACCGTTACAACTCATATTACCCTAATTATAAACATGTTAGAGATTGAGATATAGAAACTGAAATTATTTGAGCCATATTTAAATATCTTGGAAGGATCTAAATCAGCATCTGTTATTTGTATTTTCACTTTATTACAATCAGCAAGGCATTATGGGTATATCCCATAGAATGAGTCCATGGTGAGCTTATGCCCTTCTTTTCTTCCAGGGCATCAAAACCACCAGAGAAAACACCAGCTGCTTGGCATTGTTGATAACAAGTGGCATAAACTCAAGAACAAAGTACATGAACAGTCTGTTAAGAGCATTGGATTTAGAAACAGAATCTCTGAAAACCACCTCAGAATTAAGGCAGAAATAACTGACTAAAAAAATTTAATCAAATTCCAGGTACTATCATAGAATGGACTCTGGAAACAAGGCATTATCAATTTTCAGAACCACTCTTAGTCTGCAGCAATACTGCACACAACCAAAAGGACTATATCCTTTTTCCACATTGATGTCAAAGAAGTTCTTTAAAAATGTAAACCTGATCATGTCTCTCATGTGGTTTGAACATTTCAGCGGCTTCCTGTTGCTCTTCGGTTATTCAAACTCCTCATTAAGAAACGTAACAGAAACCCATGGGGGAGGGGAAGGAAAAAAAAAAAAAAAGAGGTTAGAGTGGGAGAGAGCCAAAGCATAAGAGACTGTTTAAAACTGAGAACAAACTGAGGGTTGATGGGGGGTGGGAGGGAAGGCAGGGTGGGTGATGGGTATTGAGGAGGGCACCTTTTGGGATGAGCACTGGGTGTTGTATGGAAACCAATTTGACAGTAAATTTCATATATTAAAAAATAAATTAAAAAAACAAAAACAAAAACAAAACTCCTCATTAAGGCCTACAGAAACCTGCATGATCCAGACTCACTTCACATCACTCTCTGTACCCCGAGCTCGTTGACCACTTCCTGTCATGGTGTCCCTCTCCTGCCCCACCCCTCGCTACCACACACCCAACTAATCAGCTTCATCTTTCAGATGTGGCTTGAAAATGCCCCAGTCCTTCTAGCCAACACTCTTCACACTCTTTGCATTAAATTGTAGTATTCATAATTTTAAAGAAGTATCTCTGTATTGGTTTGTTTAATATCTGCTTTGCTAGACTGTGAGCACTGCAAGAGCAAGAGTATATCTTTCATGTTCCCTGTTGTATTCCCAGAACCCAACACAAAGCTGGGCACATAGTAGGTCTCAATGTGTAGGTTAGATGTTGAATGAGTGTGTCAGAGACCTGAAATACCAAGCTGGCTGCCACTTCCCAAGCTATATGAAATCCTAATTGGGTGCAACTGATTTTTAATTTTTCCTACACTGATTTTCCTGCACCCGTTTGAAATCCAAGAAGATAACAAGATGACACAACTATACTGGCCCATGATAACTTGCTGACAAAATAATTATTAGATTATTTGAACATTTAAAACTTATTTCACTTAATAAATACCATTACTAGACAATATTTTAGAGCAAATAACTAATGTAATTAGAAATTGGGACAAACAATGAAGGCATTGGTCTTATATAGTAATACAACAGGAATTTTTCGCCAAGAAAAACAAAGAACTAAAAGGAACTTTAGTTCTAACATGTAAAGTAATTTGTTGTAGCAATCTAAGAAAAATAAAAAGCTAACGATCTCACCTAGGCAAAACAGTTTTTACTCTAATAGATTGATTGAAATTTCATTTTTCATACTATAGAAACTAGGTTCTTCCCAGTTCTGCTGTGAAAGGTGCTGGGACTGTGTATGGTGGCAGAGAGAGAGAAGAAGAGTATAAATTAGACTTCATTAATGTCAGATGAATCATTCTTTTCTTATACATATAATTCTATAATAAATAAGAATGGTGAAAATGTTTACTAGAAATTATTTATATTTACCACCACTGTTGTGCTTAGTCCTTTCAAAATCATCACTGAGACGTCTAGAGGAATTCCAGTGTGCAAGTTAACCAAATTCTTCCTTCTTAAAAAAAGATAGAGGCACCTGGGTGCCTTAGTCAGGTAAGCACCTGGCTCTTGATACAGGTTCAGGTCATGATCTCACGATCATGAGATCAGGCCTGCATTGGGCTCCACAGTGAGCATAGAGCCTGCTTGTGATTCTCTCTCCTTCTCTATCTGCCCCTCCCCCCCCATCAGGAATAAATAAATAAAAACTTTAAAAGAAAAAGAGAATAAAATTAGCTGGGTCATCACTGAGGGAAAAAAAACAAAAAGCATACAGTATAACACACATGTAATTTTTTAGTCTAACCTATGTACTTATTTAATGGGTCTCTATCCTTAATTTTATAATTATGAATAATTTATAATTATTAAAAAGCAAAACATGTTTTTAAAAAACTTAATGCACCTCTTGAAGAAATAAGAAGTGGCTGGAATATCTGTCGAATTGTCTCTGTGGTAATAAAAAGCATGTATTAAGAATTTATTTGTTTGTGGGACTGAAGTAGGTACCAAATAATGTTGAAGAGTATATAGCCCCACCCATAAAATATCATATTTCTGACACTGAGAGACCCTTCTTGATTATTTTAGCTTACTTATTGGTGGGAGTCTGTGTATGTGTGTTTGTAAAATATTTCAAGCACAGAGAAGAGATTAGAGAAAAATGATACCTGTGAACCTACTATTCACTCATTCCAAGCTATTTATTGAATGCCTGCTATGTGCCACGTACTCTTCCAGGCTCAGAATACGTCAGTGAACAAAACAGATTAAAAAAAATTTTTAATGTCTCTGTGAAGTTTATTTACTAACAAAAACTTACAGAAGACAAAGAAATATAAAGACAAAATATATTCTATTCCAGATGATAAAGCGTGAAGGAAAAAAAATAAAGCAGGGAGATAGGATAGTGAGTTCTGGGAAGCACAGATGGTATCATTCTAAGCAAGATGGTCAGGAAAAGCCTTGCTAAGAAAGTATTTGAGCAATGGGTTAAAGGTTGTTTGAGTCAGAACATTTCAGACAAATATAACAGCAAGTAGAAAGGTTGAGAGGTGGGAGAGCAACTGTTGTTTTCAAGAAATGCAACGGCCAAGACATGGAAAAAACTTAAGTGTCCATCAACAGATGAAGGAAAAAGAAAATGCAGCGCATACATACAGTAGAATATTACTCAGTCATAAAAAAGAAGGAAATCCTGCCATTTGTGACAACATGGTTAGACCTTGAGACTAATATGATCAGTGAAATAAGCCGGACAAAGACAAAAACAAAAAACAAAAAACAAGCTCATAGAAACAGAGCAGAATGGTGGTTGCTGGGGGGGGCTACGGGATGGAAAAAGTGGAAAGATGTTGGTCAAAGTGTACAAACTTCTAGATTTAAGATGAATATGTTCTGGGGATCTAACATACGTCTTGGTAACTACAGTTAACAATACTGTATTGTATACTCGAAAGTAGTTAGAAGAGTGGGTCTTAAAGACTCTCACCACAAAAGGTAATTACGAGGTGATAGATGTGTTAACTAACTTATTACAGTGATCCTTTTGCAATGTATACGTGCATCCCATCATCAGGTTTTACACCTAAAACTTGTACAAAGTTATATGTCAATTATATCCTAAGAAGCTTGGGAGTGGGGGTGGAGGTGGGGACAAAACAGAAAGGAGGCCAACATGGACAGAGCCAGAGACCTTGGGAGAGATTAGTAGGAAATGAGGCCTAAGAAGTAAAGGAGAGTAGGTTGGAGCATAGAGCAAAAGATCCCAGTGGTCCTTTTGTTCTGACTGACTTGAAACTCCTTGGAAGGCTTTGAGCAAAGGAGAGAAATAATCTGATTTTCCTTCTATGGCATTACTCTGGCTGCTGTGTTGAGAGCTTAGTGAAGGAGACCAAGGCAGAAGTAAAAGGCCAATTAGGGGCTACTGCAATAATCAAGAAATGATGGTAGATTGTACAGGATATGAAGGGTAGGCAAAAGCAAGAAAAGGAAATACTCTGTGCGAATTTTGGGGGAGGAGAAATGAGGTTGGCTGAAAGACTGGGTGTGGTATGCGAAATATAAAAAGGACTCAAGGATGATTCCAAGAATTCTGTCCTGAGAAACTGGAAGAAAAGAGAAGATGAAGATAGAAAACACTGAGGGATGACCAGGTTCCCACAAGAAGTTCACGAGTTTGGCATTTACACATTGAGTTTGGGATGTCTATGAGATATCCGATTAAAACCAGGAGTTCAAGGGGCGCCTGGGGAGATTTTGACTCCGGTCATGAGTGAGCAGTTCATGTGTTCGAGCCCCGTGCCGGTTCAGTGCTGGCAGTGCAGAGCCTGCTTTGAATTTTCTCTCTCTGCCCCTCCCAAGCTCACGCTCTCTTGCTCTCTCTAAAAACAAATAAATAAACTTTAAAAAAATTAAAAGGATCAGGAGTTCAAAAGGCTTGAGTCAACAATTTGGGGAATTTACAGCAAAAAATCTGAAGATACGAATTCAAGACTTGCTGATGTGATAGCAAAAAAAAAAAAAAAAAAAGATATTTAAAACCATGATACTAGGTGACCCATGGGATGACCACTGGCTTTGTCAAATGTTAATAGTTTTCTAGGTTTACTTCAGATCTTCTTTGTTTTAAAGAAATAAATATTGCAGATATATTTTAAGCCTCCTAGTTACCTCTGAGAAACCCTTTCTTCTCTCTTCTAAAAAGGAATTGCCATCTTGTATTTATCATGTCCGTGCAGATTTATATATCGCTGCTAAATAGACTGCACATAAATGGCATCATAACAGGTACATTATTCTCTAAATTTCCGTGTGGCATTAACCATATGATTTTGAGATTCATACATTTGATATTTGTGTGCAGTTATTTATCTTTACTGTGCAGTGTTTCACTGTATTAATTTCCCACAATTTTCTTCTCATTACCCTCCTGCTGGATATCTAGTTTACTTCAACAAAGAATGCTGCAATGATTATTAGTGCAACTTTTCCTTATTTAAATATACAAGAGTTTCTCTAGTTAAACTGCAGGTTGTAGAGAATGCACATCTTTAGCTACACTAGGTTTTACCAATTTCTATTCCCAGGTCAATGTTTAAACAATGTTTCTATTGCTTCCCTACATTGATTCCATTGCCACACATCCTTGGCATCACTAAGTCAGAACTTTTACCAAAATGAAGGATGTTGAATAACAGCCAAATGTAATTGTAATCTTAATTAAATTTAATTTCCTTGATTAACAATGAAGCTAAACATCTTTTCACAGTTTTACTGGCTATTACCACACTTGCTCTTCTATTAATTAACTGTTTCTATTCTTTTGCCCTTTTTCTTCTGTCTCATTCATCATTTTCTTATGAATTTTAGGAATTCTTTGCACTAAGTCCTTTAGAGTAATCTCATGCTACTATATACAATTTTAATATCTCCTAATTTTTGTATTAAAGTATTTAATATTAATAATGTCAAATGTATCACATTTTTCTTAATGATGAAAATTTTATATAGCATTTGAATGCTGTGAATACCTCTACCCTGAGGTCATAAAAATATTTTCCTATATTTTCTTCCACAAATGAACTATTGTCTTTCACACTTAGATTTCTATCAACTTAAAACTTATTTTGTTGCATGGTGTCATGTAGGAATATGCTTTCATTTTTAAAAAGAAAAGATGTAATATTTGCAAAATAATGTGTTATTTTCACAGTGATTAATTTTGTCATATCTGCCATATATATGCAACTGATAGGATTGAGTTTGCTTCCAAATGCACCAATCTCCTTGTGAGACCACTAATGTCCACACTGTCTCTGCACCATGCACATTTCAGCCTTCCTTGTCTCATCACCATTAACTGCTTGAAAGACCCATTCCCTAGAATAATGGTTAATATTTGGACTACCTAAGCCACCTTTAAAACTAGTTCCATGAGGACGGACTTCTCTGTTCATCTCATTCTTCACCCAACATTTACACTTACAAGGTTACCATCCATTATTACCAGACTCCAATGTTCCTATGACTCTACTTCTATAACTCACTAAACCTTTCACCGTATCTTCTAGACTTTGGAGACTGCCATCAGTAATTCCTTCTATGCATAAATTATTCTTTGAATATTCCCTTTGCCCAACTTTTCTTGACTAAAATCTGACTCTTGGGGCACCTGTGTGGCTCACTTCGTTAAGCATCAACTTTGGCTCAGGTCATGGTCTCATGGTTCATGGGTTTGAGCCCCGTGTTGGGCTCTGTGCTGACAGCTCAGAGCCTGGAGCCTGCTTCAGATTCTGTGTCTCCCTCTCTCTCTGCCTCTTCCCTGCTCACTCTCTGTGTCTCTCTCTCTCACTCTCCCCAAAATAAATAAACATTAATTTTTTCTTAAACCTGACTCTTCCCTGGGGAACTGCTTGCTTCCTTTGCTTCTTCTTCAAGTCTGGCTAGTTTTTCTTCATTTCCTCCCTTACTATTGGGCCCAGAGGCAATTTAATCCACTCCTTTCTCCTCCTTTCTGTTTTAGGACTGCTATTTCCCTTTCCATTTCATTGAAATATATGTCTCTGATAATTCCCAATACGTTTGGCATATAAAAATGTAGGACACATTTGAATTTCAGATAAAGAGTGGATACATTTTAGCATAAATATCTCTCATACAGCCTTACTCCAGTGTCGACTCCAACAACTCTTCCTTACTGAATTATCCTCCTCACTACTCCCTTTCTTTCACTAAAGATATAAACCTAACTTAATGTCTTTCTCTTATTTTTTTCTCTCATTGTTCCTGATGATTTCAAGATGCACATTGATGATTCATTTCACATCTAGCTTTTAAATTCTATATCTTGGCTACCAGCATGCCTCAGCCACTCACTCCCTTTAATTATACCCTTAACTTCTCATACCCATTATTGAGAATAAAGGTAAAAGAAATATCTCTATATGTGAGGGATGAAGGAAAGTTGTTTAGAGAAATTTTTAATGTTTTCTAAATCATAATAATCAATTTTGTATAAAGTAAAATTCACCAAAATTGTGATTAAAACTTACCTTCCAATGTGAATTTTAATCATGCATGTACAATATATACAATAAATCCAGCTCATTATACCCAGTGATATATAAGATAAATATCACAAACAAGGCAGTTTTTCTACAAAACTTGCTTAGAAAAGGTAGTTCTGACAAAATATCTCCAGCATAATCTTGTATAATTTCAGCTTTCAGGGAAATGAGTTCTGATTTATCATTTTCTTGATTTTATACTGGTAGTACTTAGAAATACAATTAATATTTGAACACAAAACTCTAATAATAATTTACCATTGTGATGCAAGTGTTTCTTAGATTTTTTTTATATGTTCTTTTTTTTATTTATTTATTTTGAGATATAGAGCAAGCACGGGGCAAGGGCAGAGAGAGAAGAGGGAGAGAAAGTCCCAAGTAGGCTTCATGCTATCAGTGTAGAGCCCAACACAGGGTTTGATCTCACAAAGGTGCCCCCACGATGCAAGTGTTTCTAAAAGAACAAAGTTGGAGCTCCTGGGTGGCTCAGTCAGTTAAGCGTCCGACTTCAGCCCAGGTCATGATCTCACGGTTCATGGGTTTGAGCCCTGCGTCGGGCTCTGTGCTGAGAGTTCAGAGCCTGGAGCCTGCTTCTGATTCTGTGTGTGTGTCTCTCTCTGCCCCTCCCCTGCTCACGCTCTGTCTCTGTTTCTCTGTCTCTCAAAAATAAATAAATGTAAAAAGATAAACATAAAAATAAAAGAACAAAGTTAACATTTACTGCAAAACAAATAATTCTTAAACAGGATTGTTGCAAATCAGGATGTTTAAATAAAATGTATATTATAGCTATTAAATCACAATGTAAAAATCTATTGAGTCAATTGAAGTAGAATTTTACTTCTTTTTTAAAAAAATGTTTATTTTTTTTTGAGAGAGAGAGAGAGAGCACATTAATGAATGGGTGAGGGGGAGAGAGAGAGGGAGACCAAGAATCCCAAGCAGGCTTCACGCTGTCAGCACAGAGCCTGACATGGGCCTCACCCCCAAAATCAAGAGTTGGATGCTTAACCAACTGAACCACCAAGGTGCCCCAAAGTAGAATTTATTTCAACTCAATTGAATACATTTGAGAGACGTCAAGAGATGTCTATGTAATCTGGAAAAAACAGGTATTTATTCTGAACCACAGTAAGAACTATACCTATTTTTCCATGGAACAAAGGAAATAAGTAGCCAAGTTTATAAAAATTCTCTAAATTTAATCATCAGTATTAATAGAATTAAATAGTAAGAAAGTAACTTCTGTATCATTGATTAGTTGAAACTTAAAAGAACCTTCATATATTTCATTTAAATCCCAAATAAAAATTTTCTACATAAACAGTCTGATCTAGTCTGTCAATCACAATCCCTTGAGGTCTACTTAAATACAAGCTGGTTTCTCCAAATATGCTTTAGCAAAACTTTTACTTTTTGTAGGAAATACAGTAAAGATATTATTACAAGATATCTTCTCTGCCTGGCTGTGGAGACAGACAGACACAAATCCAAATCTTTTCTCTACCACAAAGTTGGTATGTGATTTAAGACAACCTCCCTAGATCTCATCTGTAAAATGAAGTTGATAATAATATGAGTAGGCCTGTTTTGAAAACCAAATAAGAATATCATGTGAAGGGCAAAGCACAATACCTGACAGAATGGGTGCTTAATAAATGTTAGCTCCCTTTCTCGTGTTCTCACGAGAAATAAACAAAATGAACAATAAACAAATAAAACAAGAGGAAGGCAAGAAAGGTGCAATAAGTATGGAAGCTAATTAGCAGGACTAATGCTGCCAAAAGACAAACTTTAAAAAGTCGAATCTATTTTCTAAAAAATGATTATCCTTTTCTGTTAATCCTTTTCTGACATGAATGAGATCAACTTTAAAAAGTTGTCAGTACCTTTGGGTGACCATTTCTTCTGTGTAAGAAATGGTCTGGATGTGGTCCTCAAGGGCATGGGTCTTTCAAAGTCACTATCCCCTTATAAAGTCAAGACTTCTGATATTTCTACATCAAATCATCACTCAATCCTAGATTTAGCCCTGTGAAGAAGAAGAAAATATATTCCAATTGTAATTAATGTCTGAGTGATAGTCATATTTTATGTTTTATAAGGATATAAAAATTATTTCATAAGTTTATGTCTATATCTCATTTTGAATGCTTAAAATAAAACAGAATAGGTCCTGGCATATTTTTCATATTGGAACTAATGTTATAAGAGAGTAAAGTATCTTTGAACTTAGTTGCTGGTGTTATTATATTTTTCTATTACTCAGAAAACAGAACCAGATAGGTGAATGAGAAGTCAGCCATGGCTCCAGTATGGCAGGTAATGGAGTCAGAAATCAATATCATGCTGAAGGTCATGCTCAGGGAAGTGGAATGAGGCCCAAACTGTCCATCTTCCTCCTTCAGATAATACTCTAACCTGACACTCCTTTTCAATTTTCATAGGAACAAACCTTTTCTAAAATGATCAACAGCAAGTTTTATAACATATGCAAAATATCTGATTTATGAGATACATAATAAATGATAACACCTATCATAGTGTTCTAGGGGTAGCTCCTATAGTTTAATTTAAACTCCTTTTTATTTTTTTTCTAATAGTTGGCATTATCTCATAGTCACAAGGCCTTCAATGGAACCATTTACCTTTTGTGAAAATGCAGATTTTCCATAGAAAATATCTGTGAAGAAAGCTTCCTACCCAATTGTAGTTAAGTGATGAATCATTGCCATTATTCGTCAGACACAATTCTCACCCACTCATCAAAAAATGAATAAAAGACTTATTTATACAATTATTTAAAACATACTTCTATTGTATTCAATTTCATAATAAATTCCACAAAATATTACCAGTTCAGTAAGTAAGCCAGTGAAACTCACATTCCAATTATATCTAGACTTTGTTTTAGGATGAAAAATTTACATTTCTTTAACTGGAAAAAAAATGAAACAAAAAAATAAACTGTAAATGGGAGAAGACATTTGAAAATGATATATCAGATAAAGGGTTAATAACCAAAGTATATAAAGAATTTATACAACACCAAGGAAACAATCTGATTTACAAGTGGGAAGAGATAGGGCACCTGGGTGGCTCAGTTGGTTAAGTGTCCGACTCTTGATCTCAGCTCAGGTGTTAATCTCAGGGTCATGAGTTCAAGCCCCACGTTGGGCTCCACAGTGAGCATGAAGCTCACTTTAAAAAAAAATGTAAAGAGAACCTGAACAGACATTTATGCAAAGAAAATACACAGATGTCCAACAGACGCATGAAAAGATGTTCAACATCACTTATCACAAGGGAAATGCAAATCAAAACCACAATGAGATATCACCTGACACCAGTCAGTATAACTAGTATGAAAAAGACAAGAGGTTACAAGTGTTGGTGAGGATAAAAAGAAAAAGGAACACTCAAAGTAGTATTGGTGCGAATGTAAATTTGTGTAGCCACTATGGAAAAGAGCATGGAGGGTCCTCAAAAAATTAAAAATAGAAGTACCATATGATTCAGTAATTCCATTGCTGGATATCTACCTGAAGAAAATGAAAACCCTAATTCAAAAAGGTATATAGACTCTTATGTTTATTTCAGCATGATTTGCAATAGTCAAGATATGGAAGTAACCTAGGTATCCGCTGGTAAATGTATAAAGAAGATATGGTATACATATACAACGAAATATATACTCCGCCATAAAAAGGAATGAAATCTTATCATTTGTGACATAGTGGGTAGACAAGAGGGCATTATGCTAAGTGAAATAAGTCAGAGAGAGAAAGACAGATATGATATGATTTCACTTACATGTGGAATCTAAAAATTAAAACAAATAAAAACAAAAAACCCAAAAACATAAACAGACTCATAAATACAGAGAACAAACTGGTAGTTGCCAAAATGGGGTGGGAGAATGGGCGAAATACGAGAAGGGTATTAAGAGGTACAAACTTCCAGGTACAAAGCGAGTAAGTCATGGAGATGAAAAGTACAACACAGGGAATATAGTCAATAATATTGTAGGGGCGTCTGGGTGGCTCATTTGGTTAAGCAGCCGATTGTTGATTTTGGCTCAGGTCATGATCTACACTGAGCCCTACACTGGGCCCTGTGAGATTCGTGAGATTGAGCCCTACACTGGGTTCTGTGCTGACAGCATGGAGAGGGCTTGAGGTTCTCTCTCTCCCTCTCTGTCTGCTGCGCCCCAGCTCTCTCTAAATAAATAAATCAAAAAAACAATAATATTGTGCTTCCTCTTCTGCCACTCCTGGTGCTGCTTGTGTGCTCGTTCGGTGCAGACCTGGTACCTCTTTTGTGAAGCGGCAGCTGAGGAGACTCCGGCGGTCGCCATGGTGGATGAAAAGCCCAAGGAAGAAGTCAAGACTGAAAACAAAGATCATATTAATTTGAAGGTGGTGGGGCAGGATTGGTTCTGTGGTGCAGTTTAAGATTAAGAGGCATACACCACTTAGTAAACTAATCAAAGCCTGTTGTGAACGACAGGGTTTGTCCATGAGGCAGAACAGATTCTGATTTGATGGGCAGACAATCAATGAAACAGACGTACCTGCACAGTTGGAAATGGAGGTTGAAAATACAACTGATGTGTTCCAGCAGCCGACAGGAGATGTCTACTAAAAACGGAACGTGCTACTTGACTCCAGAACTCTGTTGCTCCAGATCAAGAAGACATTCTCAATTAGAAAACCACAATTTGGTTCCACCACATCCTGACTGCTACAGTATAGTTTTCTCTCTTCTTTCATTTTCCCCTTCCCCATTCCTTTATTGTACGTAAAGTGTGTATGTGCACAAGAATTTTGCATTTTTTTAACTAAATGGCCAATAGTATGTTTTGATCGACATCAAATGGAGATGGGATGGGGAAAAATACTGGTTCTGTGAAAATACCTCCTTTCTCCATTAGTGGCATGCTTATTCAGCTCTTATCTTTATATTGCAGTAAGTTATTTTGCTCTCACTGCTTAACAAAAAAAGAACAACATAAAAATCCTTGCATACCTTGTTCGATTGGAGAATTTTAATGTTTTTCAATTATCATTGTAAAACCAAGGACAATTTTATAACTTTTTTGTACATAGCTGTTACATGTAGGGCAATCTGTCTTTAAGTAGGGATAAATTACTCTAAAAGAAATGGATCCTAGATAGTTTTCCTTTCAAGTCAAACGTCTTGTTGTTTCCATAAACTTCTTGTTTAAAATGAAAAAAAAATAATAATGTTGTAACGACATCATATAATGACAGATGGTAACTACACTTATCATGCAAGTGTAATGTAAGTAATATAAGTATCATGTAAGAGCATCATGTAATGTTGTTGCAGTTCGTGAGATCCAGCCTTGCCTCCGGCTTTGTGCTAACAGTGCAGAGCCTGCTTGGGATTCTCTCTCTCTCTCTCTCTCTCTCTCTCTCTCTCTCCCCCCCCCTTCCCCTCCCCTGTTCACACTCTCTCTGTCTCTCAAAATACATAAATGAACTTAAAAAATAATGTATAAACACAATTTAAGTAAATTATTTATTATTTGATGTGGATATATATCAATAGTATTTTTGTTTCTTCAAAGAAATTGTACAATTATCTGGAATTCTTAAGAATATGTACTATTTTATATGTAGTTGAAGTGCTTTTTCTTGTTGAGTACTTGTATACACGATGGGACTATCTTTCCTAGAAACGTGTCATTTGGTCATGGCAATTTTTAAGATGCATATAAAAAAAAAGCAATTTCTGGAAAAGCAAAGTATTATGCCTTTTAACTTTGGCCTTATTGAATTTAAAATGTGAATTTCCATGTGGTTGACCTACCATTTTTTAGAAATGTTGAAATTGTTTTGTCCCAAATAGAAGTAATAATTCTACTCTTAGCTCTTTGAAACAGAGGCAAGTGTTGAAGGAAAATCCCACAAAGGCAGTGCATTCTGAAAAGATCCACTGCTTCACTTGGTGTTGGTGGTTTCTTCAAGTTCTAGAAAAACATGAATTTAAAGAGTAGCAACCTCCAGATAGACAATGTAAAAATTCAGATACGCAATGATTGCATCTTAAAGTATTTTATCCATAGTTTTTCCATCTGACCAATTCATTTTCTCAGTTATTTTAAGAAAAAATGTAATAAGCATGTAATTTATTTTTCTGAGCAGTAGAACTAGTCATTTTGCCTGAAGGAAGATTTTTCAAAATAAATAGAGCCTTGGCATTCACCATATCTAATATTTTCATTGTTTAAAATGGTGGAGGATGGTTACCCATCGAAGGTATGTCTACTATGTATTTATTTATTCATTTATTTACAGTCTATGTATTTATTATGATGTATTTATTTACAATCTCAAAGCAGCAATAAAAAGAGGGTGATGAAGCTTCATATTGTCACAACTGTTTCAATATGGAAGACTAGGACTGAGTAGGAGGTATAATTTGTATACTAGCAGAAACAAACAAAAAAACAAACAAAAATTTGGGTTTGTATCCCAACTCTGCCATCAATTAGCTGTTTGACTCCTATTCATCTATAAAGCAGAACAACAAGACCATCTAACGTGCTAAATGGCTGTAAAGATTAATGATAATGTGAATAAAGTATCTGGTATTAACATATAATAAAGACTCAATAAAAGTTAAGGTTATTAATAGCAACATCACCATTATTATTGGTCTTCTTAACAGAAAACATGGGTTCTGAGCAACAGAGTACATGTATCTTAATCACCACCATAATCGCTGCCTCCAGTAACACTCCTCCCCAACAGCTTTTATAAAAGCTAAATCTCCTGTGGGATGTTACCACCTATGTCTTGAAATTGGCCTATGAAATTTCAGCATCAATGATAATCAGCTGACTCAAGAATAAAATGATACTTATTGTTTGGTCAGGGAATAAAGAGGTGACAAGCTCACCACAGGAAAAAAATCTTAACTTGTTTTGAAAAGAGCCCTACATGCTTTCATTAGAATATGATCAATATAGTTACCTCAATGCTTATTGATCAAACATGTAACAAACACATATTATCTGTTTAATGATGAGAGTACACCTATGGCTCATATTCATAAGCACTGTCACATGTTTAAAAGTAAAATTAGATATTAATTTTTGAAAAAATGAAAGAAGAAAGAAAGAAAGAAAGAAAGAGAAGAAAGAAAGAAAGAAAGAAAAGAAAGAAAGAGAAGAAAGAAAGAAAGAAAGAAAGAAAAAGAAAGAAAGAAAAGAAAGAAAGAAAGAAAGAGAAGAAAGAAAGAAAGAAAGAAAGAAAGAAAGAAAGAAAGAAAAAGAAAGAAAGAAAGAAAGAAAGAAAGAAAGAAAGAAAGAAAGAAAAGAAAAGAAAAGAAAAGGAGGGCTGGAAGGAGGGAGGAAGGAAGGAAGGAAGGAAGGAAGGAAGGAAGGAAGGAAGAAAAAGAATCTCACCTGTGTGTTATGATTTTTGGTGCATGTATTTAAGCTTTCATGGCCTTGTACATCATACAACATTTTTTATAGAGTTTTGGTATCACAGAGCATGAAACAGCATGACACTTATGTCAGCTCCTTCTGGCCAGAGACTCTGAAGCAAGGAAAAAGTTTGATGTATCTGAAATAAAATATATCTTAAAGTCCTAGTGATTACAAGACATGGTATTCAAAGCTTAAGTGATATTTAATCCTAGAAAAAGGAGTTTTTTCCCAGTAAAAATATCAATATTAAAATTTAATCTTTAAAAATTTTTAAAGAAAATTTTGAAGAAATGCCTAAGAAGTGAAAAGAACAGTTATAAAATATTTAATGGAAATGAGAATGCACTGCATTTAACTAGATTCTAAGTGCCATTTTAATGTTAACAATTTCTCCTCCTGATCTGTATACTCACTAACAAATCTGGATAAGCCATGCCCAGTTTGCAAGTCTCTGAATGATTAACCTATAAATTCTTTAGTGCTATCAGGTCAGACATTTTTCAGTGGCCACTGAAGCAAATGAGATAAATACCATGTATTTACCCAATGTTCAACAGCTATCTTCTTGTGGGTTGGTAATTATGAACTACTACTACTAAAAATTATTATCACTACAATGTCTGTACTTTGGGGAAAGTTGGAAAAGAGCAAGAAATTGAGAAGTTCAGCAAGATAATGAGACAACAGAGGGAGGTAGCTATACAGACTTAAGACAGTTTGCTCAGTCTTTGGCAGGGTATCACAGTCTCAGCCAAAAACTTTGCTTCTCCTAAAAACTTAAGATGTCAATTAGACATATCACTTAACATCATTCATTCATTATAAAATGGTTTTTTAGTGTCTACATATTATGTAGGGTTTATAGGAATTTTATTCTAAGCTTGATTAACACATTTCCATAGAGTTTTGAGTAGAGTGGTAACAAGACATTATATTTATGCTTTTCAAAGATCACTCTGATTACTGTCTAGAAAGTAAATCATAGGAGATCAAGAACAGAAGCAGAAATACAAGTAGGTTAATGTATGTTAGCCTACTGCATTTGTCCATGCATGAGATGACAGAGTCTTAAAGTCACAGTAATGGAGATGGTGAAAAGGTGGCAGATGCAAGATACACAGTGACAGGATTTACTGGTGGATGGCATGTGGGGTATGAGGAAAAGAGTGAAGTCAAGGACACCTCCAAGGTGTTTGTCTAGATAGCTATAAGAATAGAGATGCCATTAACTGACATGGGGAACACTTCAATGGAATCGGTTTTGGGTAAGGGTCTGTTTAAGCCACAGTAAGCTTGTAGTGCCTATTAAAATCCACATGGAGGGGCGCCTGGGTGGCACAGTCGGTTAAGCGTCCGACTTTAGCCAGGTCACGATCTCACGGTCTGTGAGTTCGAGCCCTGCGTCAGGCTCTGGGCTGATGGCTCAGAGCCTGGAGCCTGTTTCCGATTCTGTGTCTCCCTCTCTCTCTGTCCCTCCCCCGTTCATGCTCTGTCTCTCTCTGTCCCAAAAATAAATAAACGTTGAAAAAAAAAATTTAAAAAAATAAATAAATAAATAAATAAATAAAAATAAAATCCACATGGAGATGTCTGATATAGGAGAAACTAAGTATATTGCTTGTAAGCATATTGACTCCAGAGTCATATGACCCTGACTGCATCATCCCATCATACCTACTCTTCCAAAAAGAATGATCTGTTGAAAGGAAAACAATGTCAGATAGTATGTTTCAAGAAACCGGAAGGGTAAAATAACCATTGACTTAGGTCATATTCTTCATGAGAGATTACCAAAGAACCAATTGTTTGAGTTCAATTTACTAACTGCATAGGTATTTTTCCTCTTCAGAATACTGGAAAAGTCCTGTCTTCTTGGGATAAAATTCCTTGTGGTCATCCATATATTTTGAGATCTTATAATTATCATAGTCATTGTCTTCAATTTTACTGTGTATTTTATACTAGGTGGTTTTTTGGGTTTTTTTTTTGTTTTTTGCAGAAAATGATTAGGGTCTTGTAATCAATAAATTTAGCAAGATTCTTTCTACCACAGAGCTATGCGCCTTGATGGAGAACACATCCCAAAGATGTAAGTTTATGTAATCAGTAAGAACATGAATGCCAGGAAGGAAATGTCTGTCTTCTAGATGGAACAAATCATTAAAAGTGTATTACCAAATGCTGAACTTTAGTAATTCAAAATAAATGTGTTATTACCTGTTTCTGCATGTCTCCCAAGTTTAGTTTCAAATAACCATACAGAACTATTTCCATTTCCTGTGACTTCTGGAAATAATCTATTATGTAGGCAAACAAGGCATGTTGCAGTTGTTTCTCATTCTCAAAAATGAAACACACAAGTAAATCTTCTGGTTCAAATAAAAATGCATATTACAAACCTCTAGTTAAAATAAATACGAGGTGGAAAGTAATGTTCATGATCATTTGGCTGCAGAAAAAAGAATCAGTTAATTCAAGTTAAAATAGACTTTCACCCCTTTTGCTTGGACTGTTCGTTGCTGGGATTATTCACATATAAGAAGAAAATTTTAAATGCACTTATTTCTAACAAAACCAGCCATTAAGAAATTACTGGTCTTAGTAGTAGTATAATTGCTTTGTATTTCCCCACACTGGCCTCTTATGTATTAAGAAAGGAAAGGGGGATGGTGAAGAAAGGAGAGACTGAAGACTTAAACTATTGGTTCTCTGTTTAATTTTTCACATATTATATCTTTCATCTCTTCTGGGAGATTTACCCTAACTTAACCGTTTCAAAAAAACTTTGGTGAACATAACAACTTGAGGCACAGTATCCATGAATTGGGTTTTTTCCCCATAGTATCCATGAATTCTAAGGACATCTGACTCTATTCCCAAAGGCTGTAGAATATTGATTTTCTTCTAAAAAGCATGAATAATAAAAACATTTAAAAAGTCTGTTTGACAAGGTGTTATACCCTTTTCAGAGACAATTATGAAATAAGGATAATATTCTGTAAGAAATATCTCCCATTCTGGTGACAGACAATTGGAAAATTCTGTATGAATACTGACATCAGTGCTGTGTCCTAAATTTGAATCAACGTAATACGAAGTGACAGAAGTTCAGGGTAATTAAAATATATATTTTCTGCATCCTGCAGGAAAAGAAAGTCAATGTTAATCTTAGAGATAAAAATATAGTAATCAGTGATTTTTCTAAAGATTACAATTGTGTACAACTGTCATATTAAAATAATACAGTTAAGAATTTCAATATGTTAAAATATATTTTTCTGCTATATATATTTTTCTATAGAAATGTTAGATAAATACTCATTAGCTAATTTCCTATTGATAATATTTGTTATTATTCCTATTAGTAGAGATTTTAATTATAATCTAAAGAAGGAAAATATCTAAAAAGGCAATAATTGATCAAATTTTAAAATTATTGAATTTTTTTCTCACGTTCTATGAGAGGAGAATTTCATAGGCTTTACAAAATAAATTTAATTGTTACCTTAAAAAGTCTATTATAAATTTGGCTTCTTTTGAATGAAATCATGCAGTAATTTTCCACAATATAGAAATAAAGATTTTGCCCTTTCTAGAAGTTGACATTGAAAGCACAAGTGATGAATAATGAATTTCCATCAATCAAAAAAATTCAAGACTCAACAAACTTTAAGCAAATCTTACTATGATGAATAAAAATACAAAATACATAACACAATTATAAAACTAATAGCAGCTTAAGAGAAATTCCACAGTTCAATTGGTTATACAAACTTGCTTCTAACTTAAGAAAAAAATGTAAAGAACTAACCACAGTCAAGGAGCCAAGATGGCAGAGCAACATGAATATTCTCTGCTTCTCTCATCCCTGAAATGTGACTACATTAGCAACAAACTATTTTCCACACCTAGAAAATTTATCTGAGGATTAACACAAAAATCTGCATAATTTGAGCCATAGAACTCTACAGGTATGTGCCATGGAGAGGTGAACTGGGGGAGAGAGAAGCCGTGGAGGGTAGGAAGTTGTTTTTGTTTGCAGAGAGAGGACAGAGATGGGGAGAGAGTACAGGAAAAGCACTCCCCCTGAAAACAGCTAGAGAGAAAGAGAAAGAGTGGAGAGGATTTCAATACCATTAGGACTCTATAAACAGGGGAGTGCAGAGTCAGAAATTCTGCAGCTCGATACCAGGCAGTCCTCCGGTGGGAAGAGCAAATTCCCAGGAGCAGATAGCAAGGTCCGAGGGGTCCTCCGGTCACATGGGGAGAGGCAGTTCCCCTGCTGGGAGGACATTTGGTAGAGACCCTGAGGCCTTCCCATGGGAAAAGGTCCCATGGACACTGGAGAGCAGCCATGTTTGCTGGTGTTGGAACGAGGACTCTAGAGTGTGGTGAAACATGGCACCAGTTGTGTGTTGTGATTTGCCATCATGATCACATGAAGTTTTCTGGGGTGGGCTGGCACCCAGACACAGTCTCTGAGCCTCTGCAGCAGTGCGGTCATGCAAATGTTCCCCAGGAGCAAGCCAGCACCTGGACATTGCTCAGGAAGACCCTCCCCCAGAAGTCAGAGTGGGCCCAAGCCACAGGCCCTAAGAAGTGAATGGTTTGGAAACACAGCCCCATCTGAGAAAAAATTCAGGAGAGAGGTGATGACCAGCAGGCTGACAGCTTGGTCATGGACAGTGTAGAAACAGGGAGTGGATGGAGGCCAAGGACAAAGAAGGGGTGCCTGATGGCCAGTTGGTGAGAGCACAGAGTTCAGATGCTAGAGACTGGGAAGCTGGGTGACACCATTTTTGCCTCCCCCACACCTGCACGTACACGCACATGAAGGCCACACTGATCCACCCCAATAAACTGAGCAGCACCATCTAGTGGAGAACAGAGCCATTATACCAAGCCCCATCCAACTGTGCCAACCAAGCACTGGAGAATGACCACATGTCTCTCCACCTGCTTAGTATATGGACTATAAAGTGCTTCACAGTTTAACTTCTAGAGGAAACAATGTAATTGCATTCAGATTTCATTCTGTTCTCTGGTCCATCTACTCATTTTTTTTCTTTTCCTTTTCTTATTTGTGGATACAGAAAGAGAAAACAAAATATTTTTATTTTCTTCTTGTATAAAAAATTTAATTCTTTTACTATAATTTTTATGTTTTTATAAATTTTTATTCTATTTTACTTCATATTATTTTATTCTATTTTTAGTATACCTTTTTTAATTTTTTAATGTTTTTTTACTTTCTTTTTCTTTTTTTTCTTTTCTTTTCTTTCCCTTTTTTCTCTATTCTATCAAGCTTCTTTCACCAACCAGACCAAAACATGCCTAGGATCTAGCTTCTTTTATTTGATTGTTTGTGTTGTTCTTAATTTTTCAATTTTAATTTTTATTTTATTTCATCCTAAATTACAAAAAGAAGGAATTCACCCCAAAAGAAAGAACAGGAAGAAATGACAGCCAATGATTTAATCAACACAGATATAATCAAGATGTCTGGACTAGAATATAGAATCACGATGATAAGAATACTAGCTGGGGTGGAAAGAAGAATAGAATCCCTTTCTGCAGAGATAAAAGAAGTAAAATCTTACCAGGATGAAATTAAAAATGCTATAACTGAGATGTAGGCTTGAATGCTTGCCATGGTAGCAAGGATGGACAAAGCAGAGCAGTGAGTCAGTGATATAGAAGACAAAATTTTGGACAAAAAAAATGAAGCAGAAAAAAAGAGGGAGACTAAGGCAAAAGAGCACGATATAAGAATTAGAGAACCCAGTTACTCATTAAAAAGGAATAACATCCAAATCATAGGAGAACTCAGAAGATGAAGAGAGAGAAAAAGGGGTTGAAGGTTTCTGTGAGGAAATCATAACAGAAAACTTTCCTAACCTGGGGAAAAACACAGACATTAAAATCCAAGAGGCACAGAGAACTCCCATTAGATTCAACAAAAACTGACAATCAACAAGGCATATCATAGTCAAATTCACAAAATACACAGGGAAGGAAAGCATTATGAAAGCAGGAAGGGAAAAAAAGTCCTTAACCTGTAAGGAAAGGCAAATCAGGTTTGCAGCAGACCTATCCACAGAAACTTGGCAGGTCAGAAAGGAGTGGCAGGATATATTCAACATGCTGAATTGGAAAAATATACAGCCAAGAATTCTTTACCCAGCAAGGCTGTCATTCAAAATAGGAGAGACAAAGAGTTTCCCAGCCAAACAAAAACTAAAGGAGTTCATGACCACTAAACCAGCCCTGTAAGAAACTTTAAAGGGGACTCTGAGGGGAGAAATGATGAAATAAAACAAAAACAACCAAAAGCGACAAAGACTAGAAAGGACCAGAGAACACCACCAGACACTCTAACTCTCCAGGCAACACAATGGCAATAAATTCATATCTTTCAGTACTCATTCTAAATGTCAATGGACTAACGCTCCAATCAAAAGACATAGGGTAACAGAATGGATAAGAAAACAATATCTATCTATATGCTGTTTACAAGAGACCCATTTTAGACCTAAAGACACCTTCAGATTGAAAGTAAGGGGATGGAGAACCATCTGTCATGCTAATGGTCACCAGAAGAAAGCCAGAGTAGCCATACTTATATCAGAAAACCTAGATTTTAAAATAAGGACTGTGACAAGAAATGAATAAGGGCATTGTATCATAATTAAGGGGTCTATCCACCAAGATCTAACAATTGTAAACATTTACACCCCCAGGGAACTCCAAAATATATAAATCAATTAATCACAAACATAAACTCATTGACAATAATAACATAATAGTAGGGGACTTCAACACCCCGCTTACAGCAAAAGACATATCATCTAAACAGAAAATCAACAAGGAAACAATGACTTTGAATGACACACTGGACCAGATGGACTTAACAGATATATTCAGAACATTTCATCCTAAAGCAACAGAATACATATTCTTCCTGAGTGCACATGAAACATTCTCCAGAACACATCACGTATTGGGATACAAATCAGCCCTCAACAAGCACAAAATGATTGAGAGCATACCGTGCATATTTTCAGACCACAATGCTATGAAACTTGAAATCAGCTGTAAGAAAAAATTTGGAAAGAAAACAAATACTTGGAAATTAAAGTACATCTTTTTTTTTTAATTTTTTTTTAACATATATTTATTTTTGAGACAGAGAGAGACAGAGCATGAACGGGGGAGGGTCAGAGAGAGGGAGACACAGAATCTGAAACAGGATCCAGGCTCTGAGCTGTCAGCACAGAGCCTGACGCGGGGCTCGAACTCACGGACTGTGAGATCATGACCTGAGCCAAAGTCGGATGCTTAACCGACTGAGCCACCCAGGCACCCCGGAAATTAAAGTACATCTTACTAAAGAATGAATGGGTTAACTGAGAAGTTAAAGAGGAAATTAAAAAGTACATGGAAGCCAATGAAAATGATAACACCACAACCGAAAACTTCTGGGATGCAGCAAAGGTAGTTAGAAGAGGGAAGTATACAACAATTCAGGCCTTCCTAAAAAAGGAAGAAAGGTCTAAGATATACAACCTAATCTTACACCTTAAAGAGCAAGAAAAAGAACAGCAAATAAAATCCAAAATGAGCAGAAGACGGGAAATCAATGCTATTGAAACCAAAAACAACAACAATAACAACAACCAAAAGAGCAAAAACAACAACAACAACAACAAAAAAAAACAAAAAACAAAAAACAAAAAACAGTAGAACAGATCAATGAAACCAGAAGCTGGTTTTTTGAAAGAATTAACAAAATTGATAAACCCTAGCCAGTTCAATCAAAAAGAAAAAGGAAAGGACCCAAATAAAATCAAGAAGGAAAGAGGAGAAACCACAACAAACACTGCAGAAATATAAACAATAATAAGAGAATATTATGAAAAATTATAGGCCAACAAATTGGTCAATCTGGAAGAAATGGAAAAATTCCTAGAAACATATACACGACCAAAATTGAAACAGGAAGAAATAGAAAATTTGAACAGACCCATAACCAGTAAAGACATTGAATTAGTAATCAAAAATCTCCCAACAAACAAGAGTGCAGGGCCAGATGGCTTTCTAGGGGAATTCTATCAAGCTTCTAAAAAATAGTTAACACATATCCTTGTGAAGCTGTTCTAAAAAATAGAAATGGAAGGAAAATTTCCAAACTCATTCTATGAAGCCATCATTATCTTGATTCCAAAAAGAACTACAGATCAATTTTCTTGATTAACATGGATACAAAAATTCCCAAGATACCAGCGAACTGAATTCAACTATACATTAAAAGAATTATTCACCATGATCAAGAGAGATTTATACCTGGGATGAAAGGCTGGTTCAAGATCCATAAATCAATGAATGTGATACATCATATTAATAAAAGATAAGAATAAATAAATAAATAAATAAATAAATAAAAGGACAAGAACCACATGATCTTCTTCAATAGATGCAGAGAAAGTATTTGATAAAATACAGCATCTTTCTTGATACAAACCCTCTAGAAAGTAGGAATAGGATAATACCTCAAGGTCATAAAAGGCATATGCAAAAGACCCACTGCTAATATCCTCAATGGGGAAAACCTGAGTGCTTTCCCCCTAAGGTCAGGAACACGACAGGGATGTCCACTCTCACCACTGTTATTCAACAAAGTTTTGGAAATCCTAGCCTCAACAATAAGACAACACAAAGAAATAAAAGGCATCCAAATTGGCAAGGAGGAAGTCAAACTTTCACTCTCTGCAGGCGACATTATCCTCTATATGGAAAACCCAAAGGATTCCACCAAAAAACCATTAGAACTGATCCATGAATTCAGCAAAGTCTCAGGATATAAAATCATTGCCCAGAAATTGGTTGCATTTCTATAAATCAATAATGAAGCAGCAGAAAAAGACATCAAGGGTGCAATGGTGCAAGAAATTGCACCCAAAGCCATAAAATACTTAGGCTAACCAAATACTTCACCTAACCAAAGAGGTGAAAAATCTATACAATGGAAACTATAGAAAGCTTATGGCAGAAAAATTTTTAATGTTTACTTTTGAGAGAGAGAGAAAGACAGAATACAAGTGGGGGAGGGGCAGAAAGAGAGGGAAACACAAAATCTAAAGCAGGCTTCAGGCTCTGAGCTGTCAGCACAGAGCCTGACGCGGGGCTTGAACCCATGAATCACGAGATCATGACCTGAGCACATGTTGGACACTTAAGCAACTGAGCCACCCAAGCTCCCCTCATGAAAGAAACTGAAGAAGACACACACACAAAAAGGAAAACTATTCCATGCTCATGGATTGGAAGAACAAATATTGTTAAAATGTCCATACTACCCAAAGCAATCTACATATTCAATGCAATCACTATCAAAATAACATCAGCATTCTTCACAGAGCTAGAAAAAAATATCCTACAATTTTTATGGAACCAGAAAATACCTTGAATAGCCAAAGCAATCCTGAAAAAAGAAGATCAAAGCCAGAGGCATCACAATTCCAGACTTCAAGACAGTATGGTACTGGCACAAAAACAGACACTTACATCAATGGAATAGCATACAGAACCCAGAAATGGGCCTACAAATGTATGCCAACTAATCTTTGACAAAACAGGAAAGAATATCCAATGGAATACAGTCTCTTCAGCAAATGATGTTGACAAAACTGGACAACAACATGCAGAATATTGAATCTGGATGACTTTCTTACACCATACACAAAAATAAACTCAAAATTGATGAATGACCTAAATGTAAGACAGGATGCCATCAAAATCCTAGAGGAGAAAGCAGGCAGAAACCTCTTTGATCTTGACCTCAGCAACTTCTTACCCAAAACATCTCTGGAGGCAAGGGAAACAAAAGCAAAAATGAAATATTGGGACCTCACCAAGATTAAAAGCTTCTGCACAGTGAAGGAAACAATCAGCAAAACTAAAAGGCAACTGACAGAATGGGAGAAGATATTTGCAAAGGACATATCAGATAAAGGGTTACTATCCAAAATCTATAAAGAACTTATCAAACTCAACACCTAAAAAATAAATAATCCAGTGAAGAAATGGGCAAAAGATATGGATAGACACTTTTTCAAAGAACACATCCAGATGGCTAACGGACACATGAAAAATGATCAACATCACTCATCATCAGGGAAATACAAATCAAAACCATAATGAGATACTACCTCACCCCTGTAAGCCACCCAGGCACCCCTACATCACATTTTTTTTTAAATAACCAAACTGGTACTGGGAAGTCTTAACATGTTTAAAATATATGAATTCAATCTAAAGGCGCCATTTTGACATTAACCTCTAATGGGTCTTAATTTGTTTTCTAATAAAATATTTTCTCTGCAGACACAAACTACCACCACTATTCTGCCCGAAGTCTAACCTTCAAGTTTTACTTAGCTCTTTGTAGTCAGTTTTTTTTTTTTCTTAAATGGTCCCTAAACATATGCACTCATGTTTTTTTTTCCTCATCACTTCATCTCTGTACAAGCACCAAACCGTCTTCTACTTATGATCCGTGGTTTCTTTTTACGATCTAGCCCCCAGCAACAGTCAGTCACAAGATGGTAGAGTGAGAAGACCTAGAAAGGCAGACAGGTACACTACTCCCCTGATGGAACCACTGGTAGCAGCCTCTCTACACGTCTGATTCCTACCAGAAATGTTGCTGAAACAACTGTTGCAATATACTCCAAATTAAATCATTAACTTTAGTTCCTCAAATATTTGTCTGATATATCTGACATAGTTTAATGGCATCCTAATCCATTCGGTCAACCAGATGAGAAGCCTACCTCCTCTCCTACAAGATTCATACTGAATTCATTATCGGATCTTGTCAATTGTATCTCCTAAATATCGTTCATACCCATCTCTTCTTTCTACACTTAGCATCCCTGCCTTTGTTAAGGATTTTGTTTTATCACTTCTGACTTGACTATTTTAAGGGGCTCCCAACTAGTCTGTGTCTCCAGTATTACTTACACTACATAATTGAAAGTTTCATTCCAAAAGAGAAATCTAGACTTTTTACCCACTTACTTTACTGCTTCTGATGGATCTCCACCAAGTAGTTGATAAAGTTCAGCTGCCTGTGTGATATCTTCCTCAATAATTCTAAATACATATAACTGCCACCTCCATGTTCACAAAGACTATTGTATTACATATATTTATCTCACAAGGATGCTTTAAGAATTAAATGATATATTACCTGTAAGACATTTAGCACAGTACCTAGCATATTATAAGTTCCCAATAAAAATTGTTATTATTATTGTCAGTTGGAAGTATAGTATGGCAGTTAAGAGAGTGCCTTTTCAAGAGAGACTGCTTGAGTTCAAATTCCTCAAAAAAAAAAAAAAAAAAAGCTTTATACTTACTAGCTGAATGATCTTGGGCAACTTATCTAATTTCTCTGGGTCTAATTTCTACATCTATACAATGCAAATAACAATGACATCTATCTCAGAGGCTTATTTTAGTAATTAAAGGAAATAATTTCTATAAAGTACTTAGCACACACCAAGGATAAACTTGTAACTAGTTTTTACTGTATTCCTCCTTTAATGTAAATATCTACTTATCTCAATCTTCCCACTTGACCAGTGCTTCCTGCTGTGCATGACATAGAGTGAGCATTCAACCAGGATGTACTGAGTTTAAGTATGAATATATGAGAGAATGAATGCAGGAAGGAAGAAAGGAAGGAAGTATTTAGGAAGCTTAATTGGACAGTGACATATACGTTTGTCCATTAGACAAGAACTTGGAATGTAAATTTTTAAATGTATTCAAATAGGGGCATCTGGGTGGCTCAGTTGGTTGAGCATCCAACTCTTAATTTCAGCTCAGGTCAGGATACCAGGGTTGTGGGATAGAGCCCTGCATCAGGTTCTGCACTGGAGTCTGCTTAAGATTCTCTCTCTCCCTCTACCCTTCTCCCCCTACACGTGCTCTCTCTCTGTCTCTCTAAAATGAAATGAAATGAAATGAAATGAAATGAAATGAAATAAAATAAAATAAAATAAAATAAAAGTATTCTAATAATTCAATAGCATAGACCTGGGCAAGTATGGTAGATAGAAAAATAAAATAAATTTGAGAGACCCTGTGAAGGCTACATCAATAATATGTTAGTATTGTTTGTATAAAGAGGTGGAAAATTCACTGAAAGGTAACAACTTTATCATAACAAAGGGAAAGATATAAAAGATCTACAGAAAATCTCATGTTGTAATTTCCTTCTATTGTTATATCATACATGATTTGAAAAAAATGGAACAGCTCCGGCCTTTCAGTACTATGCTGTAGAAACACTAGTGGCAGTTTACTTACAAAACTCATATTTTCTAGTGAAGGAAGAATTGTTACACGGTACAGAGCTAAGAATGCACCACATGCATGCACACACACACACACACACACACACACATTCTCTCTCTCTGTAATGCACTAAGGCAATACTTCCTCATATTTTCTTTTTCTCTTATGCTTTATATTCGTCAATTCACTTCATAACAAACCTGAAAAGTGATGTAGAGATTTCTTTCATGGAAACATATCAGAAGCCATGGAGGCTAAGGAGAAAAGAAGCCAGAGCTGATGACTGTAACAACTTATGGTTCAGAAGCTAGGAGAAAAACAATAAAAATCTGAAATATTTAATATATGAACCCAGCAAGAAAAGCCAACACTAGCTAAATATATCATTTGTTAAACTGAGTTTTATTTTTTCTTCAGTGTTAACTGACTGCATATCCAACCCGCATAAAATCAGCTAAGGTCAGGGCGTGATCATACATTCTTTTATAGGGGACCAAATGTGTATGTAGAATTTTGTGAAGAAGGCAAGTCATTGCAGTGAAAGAGTCTGCCTTCTTTGGTTTCTAGGACACTGTTCATCTGCACTAGCTACAATAAAGGCTTGTTATCAACTCCAGCGTCACAAGGGTATGTGGTACAAGCATTATCGATCTATTTGAGTAGGAAGTCAGATTTGGTTTCATATTGGTACTTCCACATAAGCAATAAGAACTAATTTGGCTTTACAACCTAATAAGGACTTTGACCCTTTGCAATATGCTGAAGATGATAGAGTTAGGGCCTTCATTCAACAGGAAGATATAACAAAGATCAAGATGGATATTGAGAAAAGCAAAAACTGGCTTTCAGAAAAGTCTCAGGCTACGGAAGCCTTGCCTCACCTGCCATGAGACTTCCTGAACCACACACAAATCACTGTTGAAATCCTAACGAGCTATGAAGAGGTGAACATTTCCCTTAACCCAGTTACTGATTCAAGTAAAAATTACAGACCCAAACATTTCCCAAGATGTCCATATCTTCCTTTCTTTTAATAAAAAACCAAGACAGGGTAGCCCCATTCCTCCTAGGTCTTCCTTTTTGCAACAAGAACACCTAGACATAACACAAAAAACAAGAATAGGAAACTTGAGACTTGAGAAATGACATGACAAGGAGTTCCCTGAATTCTCTTATTGTCTCTCATCTATCCAAAGGAGATGAGGAGGGGCTAATCACCACCGCACTTCACCCTCTCCAGGTGTCACTGGGCTTCTAACTGCCCTCTGGCCCAGTGCCAATAAGAATAAATAAGGCAGTGTGTGAGATGGAGCTGATCAGAACCCTGCCTTCACCCCCTTCCCTGGTGTGTGTGTATCAGGGAGCCAGGGGTGCTGAATCTCTACCCTCAACCCACATTAGTAGGAAGGAATTAATTGGGGCGAGAGAGAACTAATCACCTCTGTCTACAAACATTTCCCGTGACAGCTGACCTTCCATCCTCACCCTAAAACAACAGAACGGTGTGAATCAGCCCTGTTTCTCTTCTCCCTGGTATCAACATGGCCCAGCGGGAAGCTCAGTATACACCCCCATTCAAAGGTAAGGAACAAGACCATGAAGGCACAGTTCCACTTTCACCAGGGAGACGTCACAACGACTGCTGCCAGGGAAGCTGAGCTTCAACAATGCTGCTATCTGCATGGAGGCAATGTCAGCTTGTGCTCCTTTAGCTAGAGTGATGCCAACAGGTCTAAAAGAAAGCTGAACCCCCACCCACCTCATCACGCTCTACACTTCAACTCATCTTCTAAAAAAGATTAAACAGGACCTAGAGTCTCATAGCAAATTATATAAAATGTCCAAATGTCCAAAGGATACAATAAAAAATCATTGATCATATCAATAATTAGGGAAATCAAACCTTGAATGAGAAAAAAACACTGATGCCAATACCAAAGTAAAGCTGATGTTGCAATTAAGTGACAAGGATTTTAAAGCATCTGTCATTAAAATTTTCCAACAAGCAAATGCACATCCTCTTGAAACAAATAAAAAATGGAAAATCCCAACAGAGACATAGAAGTTACAAAAAATGAAATAGGAATGATAGAATGGAAAAATTCAATAAAAGAAATTTTTAAAAATTGCTGGATGAGTTTAATGGTAGAGCAGAGATGACATATGATGGAATCAGTGAACTTCACAACAGATAAATAGAATTTATGAATCTGAAAAACAAAAAGAAAGTAGTCTGAAAAAAAAAATGAACAGAGTCTTAGGGACCTGTGAAGCAATGCAAAAAAGTTAACATTCATAAAATTGGAGTCTCAAAGGAGAGGAAACCTGGGTAGGGCTGAGAATACACTCAAAGAAATAATGGCTGAAAACTTCCCAAATTTAGAGAAAGGGTATACCTACAGAGTGAAAAACGTAAGTGGACCCTAAATTTTAAAAAACATGCAAAGAAAACACCATAATTAAATTCCTAAAAACTAAAGACAAAGAAAAAAATCTTTTTTTTTTTTTAATTTTTTTTTCAACGTTTTTTATTTATTTTTGGGACAGAGAGAGACAGAGCATGAACGGGGGAGGGGCAGAGAGAGAGGGAGACACAGAATCGGAAACAGGCTCCAGGCTCCGAGCCATCAGCCCAGAGCCTGACGCGGGGCTCGAACTCACGGACCGCGAGATCGTGACCTGGCTGAAGTCGGACGCTTAACCGACTGCGCCACCCAGGCGCCCCAACAAAGAAAAAAATCTTGAAAGCAAACAGAAAGAAACAACACATAACCAATAGCAGAATACCGATTCAAATTACACTGGGTTTCTCATCTGAAACCATGAAGGCCAGAAGTGGCACACTTTTCAAGAACTGACAATTTTAAAAACCTGCCAATCATAAATTCTACCTCTAGTGAAGATATTTTTTAGAAATGAGGAGAAAATAAAAACTGTCCACTGAAGCAAAATTAAGATAATTTTCACTAGCAAATCTATCCTTCAAGAATGGGTAAAGGAAGAGGCACCTGGGTGGCTCAGTCGGTTAAGTGTCTGACTTTGGCTCAGGTCATGATCTCACAGTTCATGAGTTCAAATCCCACATCAGGCTCTGTGCTCTCCGCACAGAGCTTGAAGCCTGCTTTGAGTTCTGTGTCTCCCTCTCTCTCTGCCCCTCTGCATGCTCATGCATGTTCTCTCTCAAAAATAAATAAACATTAAAAAAATTAGAAAAAGAAAAGAATGGTAAAGAAAGTCCTTTAAACAGAAAGGAAAGGATTATAAAAGAAAGCCTGCACCTTCAAAAAGGAAAAAAATAAAATCAGAATGGGTAAAAATAGAGTTAAATATAATAATTCTTCTCATGAGATTCTTACATCATATTTAATGATTAAAACAGAAATTTTAACATTCTGATGTGGTGCTCGATGTATGTAGACAAACATCTAAGATAGCTATATTCAAAAAGGAGGAAGACTAAAGGGATCTAAGTAAAAGTAGCATAGTAAAACTTGATACCAGTAGACTGTGATAAGTCATCCATGTATATTGCAACCACTAAGAAAACTGTGCAAAGTGATATACTCAAAACCACTATAAGTAAATCAATATGGAATCCAAAGATTTTTAGGTAATTCACAGGAAGGCAAAAAAAAAAAAAAAAAAAAAAAAAAAAGAAACAGAACAAGAAACAGAGGAAACATAAATATTAATAGCAGCTTTACTTCTAATAGTCAAAAGCTGGAAACAACCCAAATGTCCTTCAGTGGGTTAAATGGTTAAACAAACTGGTACAACCAACCATACTATGGAATACTATTCAGCAATAAAAAGGAACACACAATCGACACATGTAACAACCCGGATTAATCTCAAGGTAATTATGCTGAGTGAAAAAAGCCAATCTCAAAAGGTTACGTATTGTAAGATTCCACTTTTACAGGTCTTGAAATGACAAAAATTACGGAATTAGAGAATAGCTGGAGGTTGGTGGAGGTTACAGTTGGGGGCAGGAGTGTGGAATTAGATGGGACTCAGGAGAAGCAGGAGGGAGTTGAGAGGGGAGTGGTTTTGATTATAAAAGAGCAGGAAGATTCCTTTTGGTAATGGAAGTGTTCTGTATCTCGCTGTAATGATGGTCACACAAAACTACACATGCAATAAAACTGCTTAGAACTAAATACACAGGAATGAGTGCATGTAAAACTGATGGAATCTGAATAATGGGTTATATTTATATCAGTTTCCTAATTTTGATAATATACTATAATTATGCAAAATGTTACCATTTGGGAAACTAGGTAAAGGCTTCATAGGATCTCTCTGTATTATTTCTTTTTTTATTGAGATATAATTGACACAATACATTAGTATACCTAAATGTTTTGGTATTTGTATATTTTGTGTATATTTGTATATTTGTGAAATGATCACAATAAATCTAGTTAACATCCATCACCATACATAATTACAAATTTCTTTCTTGTGATGAGAACTTTTAAGATTTACTGTCTTGGCAACTTTCAAATATACAATACAGCATTATTAACTATGATTGCCTTGCTTTACATTATATCCCATGATTTATTTTTTTTAATGTTTATTTATTTTTGGAGAGACAGAGCGTGAGCAGGGGAGGACCAGAGAGAGGGAGGCAGACACAGAGTCTGAAGCAAGCTCCAGGCTCCAAGCTGTCAGCACAGAGCCTGACGCGAGGATCAAACTCACAAACTGCAAGATCATGACCTGAGCTGAAGTCAGATGCCTAATCAACTGAGCCACCCAGGCACCCCTATCCTATAACTTACTTATTCTACAAGTGAAAGTTTGTAACTTTTTACCCCCTTTACCCATTTTACCCACCCCACCTCCCACTTCTGGTAACAACCAATCTCTTCACTGCTATGAGTTCAATTTTTGTTTTATTTTATAGATTCAAAGTATAAGTGAGATCATATGGTCTTTGTCTTTCTCCGACTTATTTGACTTAGCATAATGACTGACCTGAAGTTCCATCCGTGTTGTGGCCAATGACAAAATCTCATTCATTTTTATAGCTGAATAATATTCATATATATATCTCACATTTTTACTTATCCATTCATCCATCAATGGACACTTAGATTCCATCCATGTCTTGGTTATTGTAAATAATGCTTCAGCAAACATCGAGTGCATATATCTTTTTCAGTTAGCATTTTCATTTCCTTCGGATAAATGTTCAGAAATGAGATTCCTGGGTCATATGGTAGTTCTATTTTTTATTTTGTGAGGGACTCCCATAGTATTTTCCACAGTGGCTGCACCATTCCCAAAATAGTGCACAAGGGTTCCTTATTCTCCACATCTGCCAACACTTGAATAACCATCTTCCCAGACATGAGGTGATACCTCTTGTAGTTTTGATTTGCATTTCCCTGCTGATAAGTGATGTTTAGCATCTTCTCATGTGTCTGTTGACCATCTGTATGCGTTCTTTGGATAAATGTCTATTCAGGTCATCTGTCCATTTTAATTGGATTATTTGGAGGGTTTTGGGTGTTGAGTTGCATGAATTCCTTACACATTTTGGATATTAACCCCTTATCTGATTTATCCTTTGCAAATATTTTTTCTTCATTGGCATGTTGCCTTTTTATTTTGTTGATGGTCTACATTGCTATGCAGAAGCTTTTTAACTTTATATAGTCCCACCTGTTTATTTTGCTTTTGTTGCCTTTGCTTTTGGTGTCAAATCCAAAATATCATTGTCAATATCAATGTTGTCAAGGAACTTGCCTAGTTTTCTTCAAGGATTTTTATGGATTCATCTTATTTTTGTGTCTTTACTCCATTTTGAATTAATTTTTGTGTATGGTGTAAGATATTGGTCCAGTTTCATTCTTTTGCATGTGGCTGTCCATTTTTCCCAGCAACATTTATTGTAGATATTCCCTTCACCATTGTCTATTCTTGGCTCCTTTGTCATAAATGAATTAACCATATATGCACAGGTATATACATATATTTTTAATTTGGAATAGTTCACAAATTTGCATGTCATCCTGGAGCATGTGCTAATCTTCTCTGTATCCTTCCTGTTTCAGTGTACGTGCTGCTGAAGTGAGCATGGCATATTATTTCCATCATTTGCATCTTTAATTTTCTCAACATAAAAATTTTTACAAGTGGCTCTTCCAGAAGACCCTTTATAGACCTAATGCCAATATGATGTTTTCCTCTCATGGGAAAAAAATGGGAATGAATTACGGTGGTAATGATTCTCCAGTAAATCTTACCAGGGTGTCTATACATATTTCTCAGAAAGAAAAATTTCACATTATCACAAGAAATGGAACATAAAATGTTTTCAGAGTTCCTATATAAATTATCTCTTCAAAAGTTGCTCCACGTTACTTTTTAAAGTTATTGCTAAAAGTCAAAAAGGAAGCAAAGGAAGCTGACCATTAGACCTACCTTAAAGAGGTTAGGTATAACCTCCTCTTTTACTAGAATGCCAGTTTATAGGAAATAATCTTATTCTATCCCTAAAACTTAGGGAGCCAGTTTGGTTCAGTCATGGAAAAAAAATCTTCATGTATTCATCAGACTTATGAAACCACAAGTGAGAGGTGGAAACCAACGTGACAATTTATTAATATTGTGTATCAGTGTTTCTAGGAGAGATCAGTAGTGGTCTACTGACCATTGAGTGGTCAATAGAAACGGCTTTGGTTTCTATGTATTTTGGTGTCCAGAAATTGTTACATTGCAAGTTTTAAATAATGTGAATGGGTCTAAACCAAGGAAACTAGAGACCCCTAACATGGCACATCCAATAATGGGACATGTCCAGGTAACAGAGTATTCTTTTATCTCCAGACCAAATGAAGCACAGGTGTTTTTCTAAACCAATGTAATATAAACCAATGTAATATAAATAATTTCATACAAAAGATCATCTTCAGTAAGGCATCTGGATAGAAGGAAAGAACAGACCTTTGGCTCTGAGGATAAAATACTGAAGTTTAGGGTGTAAAATAGTTTCTAAAACTGTGATCTGAGGCTTAAGGCTAGGGAGTGAAAGTGATTATATGTGAACTATTTATTATATACAAAATGTATATGTGTGTGCAAATAGTCTGAAAGATGCATAGACTTAACACAAAGAGACAAATGGTAAGTTGACTACACCCATTTTATTTCTTTGTGGTTTTTCAGTCATTTATATACAATTAAAATCAAGCCAAATCACAAGTTAAGTACTGTTTTAAAACATCACAGGATTCATGCCAGAACTCTCATTTATATTTTTAAAAAAAATAGTTCAAGTTTACTACAAGCCACCATTTTAAAGACCACATATATAAGTCATATAATCACATTTAAGTTAATTAAAGAAAATATATTTCAACTTCAGCGTACTGTAGTAGCTTATTCTAGCCTTAATAGACTTTTATAAATTATGACATTGAGGCAAAAAATGTTGAGAACGTAATATTTGTTTAGGCCTCACAGAGTAAAAATTGTTCTTCAGTCACAAACAAAATCTACACATTTTCTCAATCAATCCACAAACTAGCTGAAACATAGGCATTATTATTCAACTATATAAAGAAGCCAAGATTCAAAGACATTAAATAACTTTTCCAAGGGTACTCATGAAAGACACGCCGGGTTTGATCATAATTCTGACTCCAAATTGTTACTTCCACTTCATTATATATGTATTTATGACCAAAAATATGAGGATCACAAAATATGACTTGAAAAATGCCCACGGAAATATTTTAAGTGATCTGGATAGTCTTTGTTTTTAAACTTGGTTAAGTTTTTCGAAAAAGGTTTCACTCAATTGTTCAAATGCTAAGACCACATTGTCATCTTCATTTTCACATAGTTCACGCAAGGAAACACTGTAAATGGAAATACACAGCATTTTAGTGAGAGTCAGTACTATAAGAAGGACTTTCTCCATGTGGGAAGAATTAAGAAAATCCCATTACATGATGAAATGTTAGAAAAATATGAAGAATGATGATAAGAAACATGTTTATCTTAAAAAAAAAACTTGAATGGAAAAAATAACAAAATAAAGATAACAAAACAGTTCCCGTACAGTTCCTCTTCATGTCAATTACCAAGAGGATTTTAAAGGTCAACAAATTTCATGTAAACCTATCCCTCTTCCCTTCAAAAGCAACAACACAAATTCCCTTCCTTTCTCCATACACCTCTTTAGAGGCTATTTTGTGATTTTTTTTTTTTTTTGGCTACCGTGTCCAATATATACTGAAACCCACAAGTAACTACCGCTAAGAAGGGCAAAATATTACTTCCTTTACCTAGATATGTAAGAAAATTAAAAAGAAAAAAACAGGGTGTAATAAACAGAAAAATGGTCTTCCAGAGATATTTATGTTCTAATCCTCAGAAATCTAGGGCCATGTTAGTTTACATGGCAATGGAGAATTAAGGTTGCAGATGGAATTGAAGTTGCTGATCAGGTGACTTTGAGATGGAAAAATTATTCTGGATTTTCTGGGTTAGCCCATTATAGTCTCAAAGGTTCTTGTAAGCAGGAGAGGGAGGCAGGAGAGAGCTCATCTCAGTGTAAGACTTTCCCCACCATTGCTGGCTTTGAAGAGGGAAGGGGACCATGATAAAAATAATGCCAGCAGCCTCTGGAGCCTGGAAAAGACAATAGAGCAGATTGTCCTAAAGCCTCCAGAAAGAAATGAGCTTTGCCAATATCTTGATTTTAACCCAGTTAGACCCATTTTGGATTTCAGGCTTCCAGAACTGTAAGATAATAAATTTGTGTTGGTTTAAACCACTAAATTTGTGGTAATTTGTTATAGCAGCAATAAGAAATGAATATGCAGGTGAAAAGAAAGGAGAGAGGAAATCCACAAATGAACCGTGCAGCTGCAGTGATAAAGTACTGAACACAATCAGGATCTGACATTTTATCAACCTATTGCAATTCCTATTACCTTGGTTTCACTAGAGTTCCAGAATTTTTCCTAGTGTCTTCATTGACCTACTACAAACAACGACCAGATCTGTATCTGTAACACTGAATTTCCTCCTAGTTACAGACCTATAATTATGACACCGACCATTTCCTCTTGAATGATTTCCCACAGATATTATGTGACATATATAAATTCTAACTCACTATTTTTGGTTCTTAGTCCTCCTCCAACCTCATCCTCACTTCTATGTTTCTTATGTATCATTAACTAAAATAGAAACCTTGTTATCTTTACCAACTACATGGCCTTTATTGACAGTTTCTTTGAATACTATCTCATAAATACTTCTCTAATCATCATTAGTTCTATTTCCTTAATTCAGACCCACACCCACTCTCACCTGCATGGCTGTTATAGCCTTTGAGTTTCTGCCACATATATAAGCCATACACATCTCTGTCACACATATAAACCATAGACCCATATCATACTCATGTCTATGCACTGTCTACACATTATTCAAAATATTAAACCCAAACTCCATAATATGAGAATTAAGACCCTTCTCAATGTATCCAAATTGTCTTTAAAGCTCCTTTAAGCAATTCAGCATCTTCCCCCATCCCTATCACAACTCCCATATTCCCCATGCCACTATAGTGAGATCGAAGCCAATACCTGACATATCAGGCCCTTTCTCATTTCTGTACTTTGAAAACACTATTTCCTCCGCCCCCTTAATATACCTTAAGACTTAGTGAAAAAAATTACTTCATTTGAAAATCCTTCTCTGAATCCAAGGTCAAGTTAGTTGCCCCCTCATCTGTCACCCTAGCACTTATTACCTTTTTAATATCTACAAGTAAGTTTCCTCACACTACACTGTAAGATTTTGTTTAAAGAAGGGATAGATTTAATGATTATCTGTATCTGAAATGCTTAAACATAGTCCTCAAATCAGTAATGTTTCAATAATTTTTAAAGAAAAAAATGAATGATATTTCTAGGATCAGATTTTGAGGCAGCTCCAAAGTCTCTGGAGTTTCTTGAGATGCTCTTGAATAACTATGAGCCACTCAAGAAATACACTACATAGAGATACTCAAGAAACTAGAGCAGTTCCCTCTGCTCTAGCATCCTTATAGTTTCATTCTCTGTATAAAATATCCAAACAGGTCTAACTAATCTTGTATCAAAAAAATAAAAAAACAATGACCTAATTAGCAACAACTTCATGAAGGTGAAGAGATTCATGGCAAATTACATGTATTCATATATGTGAAGAAATATAATTTTTAAAGCAAGTGATAGAAAAGGGAAAACCCATAAAGTATTAAGGTACATGCAGAACAGAGGCTTTAGGAAGATGTATATTTAACCAGGAAATACATGATGGGCTTAAGGATGGATCTTCTAATAGAGCCTTAGGATGGGGGTATCCATATAAAGTTTGGAATTGTTTGGGTCCCCACAGAGCTCTGTTAAAGATGAAAACAGGAAGCCAATATGAGAGATTAGTGTCAGATGAAGCCTGGGCAAAACACTGTATAAAGCAAGAGAATCCAGAATATGTAAATTGATATATAACCAGGGACCAATGGAGCCCTAAGGGGCCCTGTGAAGTATCATGTATCTGACAAACACTGGTTATGAAAACAGAATACTAGCATCTAGGAATTCCTGAGGTTTTGGAATATCCTCCTATTATACAGTGCCTGAGGTTAGGGTTCTGGTCTGAATTAAATCTTACGTCAAATGGGCTTTGGAATTAATTCTATTATAGAATCAGTGCAACAGGGTGTTGAAGAGAAGCTCTGCAAATTGTTTGGGGAGTTGAAAGGCGTGACATCTAAGAAGCTCAGTGTCACTTCTAAGTATAAGGTCAACAGGGGTGCCTGGGTGGCTCATTCAGTTAAGGATCTGACTCTTGATTTCAGCTCAGATCGCGATCTCGTGGTTCATGAGTCTGAGCCCTGCATGGGCTCTGCACTGACAATGCAAAGCCTGCTTGGGATTCTCTCTCTCCTTCTCTCTCTGCTCCTCCCCTACTCATGCTCAAGCACTCTCTCTCTCAAATTAAATAAACTTAAAAAAAGTATGAGGTCAACAAACTCAATTTAATTACCATTAAAATTTTGGAAAATATGAAATCAATACTTAAAGTATATAACATACCTGATAGATCGAATGGTGAGTGCAAAATCTTTCAACAACTCATAAGCAGTTCCTTCATTCATCCTAAACAAAATATCATTTTGAAAATTAATAGTATAAAAACAATAAAGAACTTATTTGATACTGAAATTTTGGATTTGTCAATAAGAGATTACTTTCATCTGTCAAGACATGTTTATTAGAATGCCACAATCCTTAAGGATAATTCAATCAACAGGAGTGATAATTATGAATTCAAATATCACAAGTACAATACGCATAGGAGACTGACCATTTCAGGAGAAAACCAAAGTAGGAAAGTTAAGCTCAGAAGAGTGAATGGGGGCTGGAGAATCAAAAGGGAAGAATCAGACTATTTACTAATGTCACAACTACTTTTATTCATGACAATGAGTCATATTTTAAAAATATTTAAATATTTAAAAATATTTTTTAAAATGATCAGAAATACATCCGAGGGGGAAGAAGGCAGCAGGGTAGGAAGACCCGAAGCCTGCTTCATCCCATGAATACAACTAGATAACTATCAAAACATCCTAAATACACCAGAATCAACCTGAAGACTGACAAAACAAATTCCACAACTAAAGGTAGACAAGAGGCCACATCAAAAAAGGTAAGAAGCACAGAGACACGGTTTGGGAGAGAAACATACTGTGGCTGCTGCAATGGGGAGGGAGCCACAGGCATGGAGAAGGGCAAGAGACAGACTAGCACATAGGGGATTGTACAAGGAGATGTTTCCCCATACCAACTGGCTTGGAAAATGAGACGGTCTAAATTTCATGAGTTCTTACAACCAGCAGGGCCTAAATAAAGCCTGAAGTTTTAAAGGTCAGTAGCGGTGGCACAGATAGAGCCCAAAGGCATCGGGGCTGCTCTTGGAGAGAAGACAGGGCAAACAGCCCACAGATGCACAGCATGAAAACAGTTACCTGAAGAGTGGCTGCGGCACACAGTGGGGAGGTTATTTGCTCTTCTCAGAGTATGTTTCAGAGAGGCAGTGTTCACAAGAGACCCCTCTGGGAACAAAGAAACTGGCCAGCATAATTTCCTCCCCCATCCCTCAGCATAGGCAAAGGGCCACCTGCAGGAACCAGCACCATGCTAACAGCTGACACTCGCTACCTAACTTGCTCACACCAAGCCTCATCCCCACACACACTCTGTTGGAACCACCCTTCCCAGTCATTCTTGCCTCAGTCCCAGTGCTGCAGGTACCCTCCCAAAGAAGACCAGCCCAAACCTGTGCCTATACCATGTCTACCAACATAGGAGCTCTTCTACATAAGGCCATTACCATAAAAAACAGGGGAAGTAGCTGAGTTTCCTAACATAGAGCAGGCACAGAGACTTAGACAAAATGAGAAGACAGAGGAATTTGTCCCAAATGAAAAAACAGGACAAGGCCATGGCCTTGAAACAGATATAAGTAACATGTCTGATAGAGAATTTAAAGAAATGATCCTAAAGATACCCACTGGACTTAAGAATGGAAGACATGAGTGAGAACCTTAACACAGAGATAAGTTATAATATATCAGAGATAAAGGGCTCAATAAACAAAAACACGCATGATGGAATGAACAGCAGGATGGAAGAAGCAGAGGAACAAATTAATGACCTAGAAAACACAGTATTAGAAAGTAATCAAGCTGAACAAAAGAAAAAAAAAGGATTATGCAAAACAAGAACAGACTTGGGGAACTCAGTGACTCTATCAAACATAAAAACATTCATATTATAGAAGTCCCAGGAGAAAGAAAAGGAGACAAATGATTTATTTAAAGAAATAATAGCTGAAAAGCTCCCTAATCAGGGGAATGAAATAGATATCCAGATCCAAGAGGCACAAAGAACTCCCAACAAAATCAACAAAAGCAGATAAACACAAAGACACAACTAAAATGGCAAAATAGGGGCGCCTGGGTGGCGCAGTCGGTTAAGCGTCCGACTTCAGCCAGGTCACGATCTCGCGGTCCGTGAGTTCGAGCCCCGCGTCAGGCTCTGGGCCGATGGCTCGGAGCCTGGAGCCTGTTTCCGACTCTGTGTCTCCCTCTCTCTCTGCCCCTCCCCCGTTCATGCTCTGTCTCTCTCTGTCCCAAAAATAAATAAAAAACGTTGAAAAAAAAATTAAAAAAAAAATAAATAAAATGGCAAAATATAGTGATAAGGAAAACAATTTAAAAGCAGCAAAACAAAATAAGACAGTTACATACAAGGGAAATCCCATTAGGCTATCAGGGTCTTTTTCAGCAGAAACTTTCCAAGCAAGAAGGGAGTGGCATGATATATTCAAAATGCTGAATAGGAAAAATCTGTAGTCAAGGATACTCTATCCAGCAAGTCTATCATTCAAAATAGAAGAAGAAATAAAGAGTTTCCTAGACAAAAACTAAAGCAGTTCATGACCACTAAACCAGCCCTCCAAGAAATATTAAAGAGGATGTTAAGGAAAAATGAAACACCAAAATTGACAGTATGAAGGTGGGAAACACAAAATCAGTATAAATGAATCTTTTTTGTAAAATACCAGCCAAAGAACTCACAAAATTAAAGTATGAAAATAAGACACCATGTACCTAAAACATGGGGAGGAGAGGAGTAAAGAATGGGTTCAAATTAACTGACCATCTACTTAAGATAGATGGCTATATTCAGAAGATATAACCTAATGGTAACCAAAAATCAAAACCACTAATTAATATGCAAAGAAGAAAGAGAAAGAAAGCCAAATATATCACTAAAGAAATCCATCAAATCATGAAAAAGAAAATGACAAGAAAGAACCAGAGAAAATTGTCAGAAAGAACCACAAAACAAGTAATAAAATATCAATAAATATATATCTATCAATAATTACACTGAATGTAAATGGACTAAATACTTGAATCAATGACACAGGGTGACAGAATGGATTTTTTTTAGAAAAAGACTCATCTATACACTGCTTATAAGAGCATTTTTAGTCCTGAAGACACCTGCAGATTGAAAGTGAGAAGATGGACATTTATCATACGAATGAATATCAAAAGAAAGCCAGAGTAGCAATACTTATAATGAACAAACTCAACTTTAAAACAAAGACTGTAACAAGAAGTAAAGCACCCAAAAACACAAAACAGTTAATAATGAACATAAAGGAATTAATTGATAACAACACAATAAGAGTAGGGGGCATTAACACCCCCACTTACATCAATGGACAGATCAACTAAACAGAAAATTGGCAAGGAAATAATGGCTTTGAATTACACACTGGATCAGCTGAACTTAACAGATGTATCTAGAACATTCTATCCTAAAACATCAGAATACACATTCCTTTCAAGTACAAATGGAACATTCTGGAGAATAGATCATGTATTAGGCCATAAAACAAACCTCAACTAATTCAAAAAAGATTAAATCGTACCATACATCTTTTCTGACCACAATATTATGAAACTAGAAATAAATCACAAGAAAAAATTTGCAATGACCGTAAAGAGATGGAGGTTAAGTAACATACTACTACACACTGAATGTGTCAAATAGGAAATCAAAGAAGAAATAAAAAATACATGGAAACAAATGAAAATGAAAATACAAAGGTCTAAAACCTTTGGGATGCAGCGAAAGCAGTCCTAAGAGGGAAGTGTATAGAAAAACAGGCCTACTCAAGAAGAAAGAAAAATCTCATATAAAAAAACCAAAAAAACAAAAAACTAATCTTACACTCAAAGGAGTTAAAAAAAAAACAAAGAGCAAAAACCTAAAGCCAGCAGAAGGAAGGATATAATAAAGATTAGAGCATAAATAAATGATTTAGAAACTAAAAAAAAAAAAAAAATAGGTCAATGAAATCAGAAGCTGGGTCTTTGAAAAAAATGAATAAAATTGATAAATCACTCTCCAGACTTATCAAAAAAAGGAGAAAGGACACAACTAATAAAATCACAAATGAGCAGGGAGAAATAAAAACCAACACTAACAAAAATACAAATAATTATAACAGTATATTATGAAAAACTATATGCCAGCAAATTAGACAACCTAGAGGAAATGAATAAATTCCTAGAAACATGAAACCTACCAAAACCAAAACAGGAAGAAACAGAAAATATGAGCAGACTGACTACCAGTAACAAAATTAAATCAGTGATCAAAAAACTCCCAACAAACCAAAGTCCAATACCAGATGTCTCACAGGCAAACTGTACCAAAATTTAAAGAAGAGTTAAAACCTATTCATCTCAAACTATTCCAAAAAAATACAAGAGTAAGGAAAACTCCTAAATTCACTCTATGAGGCCAGTATTACTGTCATACCAAAAACAAGTAGAGACACCACAAAAAAAAGGCCAATATCTCTAATGAATATGGATCAAAAAAACCTTCAACAAACTACCAGCAAACTAAATCCAACAATACATTTAAAATAAATTTCATATTAAAAATAAATAAAATAAAATTTTAAGATTAAAATAAATAAATAAATAAATAAATAAATAAGTGTAAAAATATATTAAAAAAAGCAATACGTTAAAAAATGTTTCACCATGAAAAAATAATAAAAAAATAAAAAACCATTAACCACAATCAAGTGGGATTTATTCCTGAGTTGCAAGTGTGGTTCAATATTTATAAATCAACCATATGACATATCACATCAATAAGAGAAAGAATAAGAACCATATGATCATTTCAATAGACACACAAAAAAAGCATTTGACAAGTACAACATCCATTCATAATAAAAACCCTGAACAAAGTAGGTTTAGAGGGAACGTACCTCAACATAATAAAGTCTATTTAGGAAAAACCCACAGCTAACATCCTCAAAAGGGAAAAACTGAGAGCTTGTCTTCTATGGTCAGGAACAAGACAGAATGTCCACTTTCACAGCTTTTATTCAACATAGTCCTGGAAGTCCTATTCACAGCAATCAGACAACGAAAATAAACAAAAGGCATACAAATTGGTATGGAAGGAGTAAAACTTTCACTATTTGTAGATCGTATGACACTATATATAGAAAACCAGAAAGATTCCACTAAAAAACAGCTAGAGCTGATAAATGAATTCAGTAAAGTCACAAGATACAAAAATCACCGTACAGAAATCTGTTGCATTTCTATACACAGGGAGGAAGCAGCAGAAAGAGCAATTAATAAATCAACCCCATTTGGAATCGCACCAGAAAACAATAAGATACCTAGAAATAAACGTAACCAAAGAGGTAAAAGACCTGTATTCTGAAAACTATAAAATGTTAATGAAAGAAATTGAAGATGACACAAAGAAGTGGAAAGACATTCCATACTTGTGGATTGGAAAAACACATATTGTTAAAATGTCTTTACTACCCAAAGTAAGCTAAACATTTAAAGCAATCCCTATCAAAATACCAGCATTTTAACGGAGTTAGAACAAACAATCCTAAAATTAGTATGGAACCATGAGTGACCCTGAATAGCCAAAGCAAACTTGAAAAAGAAAAGCAAAACTAGAGGCATCATAATTCCAGACTTCAGGTTATATTACAAAGCTGTGGTAATCAACACAGTATGGTACTGGTACAAAAGTAGATCAATAGAACAGAATAGAAACCCCATCAATAAATCCACAATTATATGATCAATTAGTCTTCAACAAAGCAGGAAAGAATATCCAATGGAAAAACAATGGTCTCCTCAACAAATGGACAACAAACGATGTTGGAAAAACTAGACAGCAATATGCAGAAGAACGAAACTGGAAAACTTTCTTACACCATATACAAAAGTAAATTCAAGATGGATTAAAGACCTAAATGTGAGATCTGAAGCCATAAAAATCCTAGAAGAGAACACAAGCAATAACTTCTTTGACATTGGCCATAGCAACTTTTTTCTGGATAGGTCCCCTGAGGCAAGGGAAACAAAAACAAACATAAATCATTAGGACTACATCAAAAATAAGTAGCTTCAGGGTGTCTGGATGGCTCAGTCAGTAGAGTGTGAGACTTTTGATCTCAGGGTCATGAGATCAAGCCCCACACTGGACATGGAGCCTACTTCAAAAAAAAAAGTAGTTTTTGCACAGTGAAGGAATCAACAAAACTAAAAGGCAACCTATAAAATGGGAGAAGATATTTGCAGATGACATATCCCATAATGGATTGTATCCAAACTATATAAAGAACTTACAAAAATCAACACACACACACACACACACACACACACACACACATCCAATTAAAAATGGCAGAAGACATAACGGACATTTCTCCAAGGAGGACATACAGATGGCCAAAAGACAAACAAGGAGATGCTCATCATCCCTTGCCATCAGGGAAATGCAAATCAAAACTACAATGGGATATAACCTCACACCTGTCAGAATGGCTACAATCAAAAGCACAAAAAACAAGTGTTGTCAAGGATGTGAAAAAAGGGGAAGCTTCTTACACTGTTGGTGGGAGTACGAACTGATGCAGCCACTGTGGAAAACTGTATGGAAGCTCCTCAAAACGTTAAAAGTAGAACTACCCTGCAATGCAGCAATTGCTTTACTGGGTATTTATCCAAAGCATACAAAAACACTAATTCAAAGGGATACATGCACTCCTATGTTTATAGCAGTATTATTTACAATAGCCAAGATATGGAAGCAGCCCAGGTGTCCATCAATTGATGAATGGATAAAGAAGTGGTTTATATATATAATGGAACATTATTCAGCCATAAAAAAGAAAAAATGCCATTTGTGATGACATGGGTGGAGCTCAAGAGTAGAATAGTAAGTGAAATAAGTCATCCAGGGAAAGACAAATACCACATGATGTTACTCATCTGAGTAATTTAATAACAAAACAAATAAGCATAGGGAAAAAGAGAGATAGAGGCAAATAAAGAAGCAGACTCTTAACTATAGAGAACAAGCAGATGTTATCAGAGGGGGTGGGGGTGCAGGGATGGGTGAAATAAGTGATGGGATTAAGGAGTGCACCTGTTGTGATAAGCACCAAGTGATCAAAATAAAAACTTTAAAAATATAATAAAATACATCTGCATGAGTGATCTATGAAATATAAAAAAAGTTGATCAACATTTCTCAAGTGTCTGGAGTTTTAAATACTTTAATTCAATAAATACTGTTCAGAATTTTATATAAAATGCCTATTGAATTACTGACTGGTATGACAGAATGCTCCTCCCACATCCACCTGCTCAATGTCTGGGCCAATTTTTCTTCTCCCAGGTAAATCCAAGATGGTTTACCCCTCCTTACTGTTTTTGAAAATGTATTCCCTGCCAAAGAGCTAACACAACTGTCATATGCTCAGTCCTCAGATGTGTGAGTTACATACTTTTTATACACTTCTCTCAGATAATGGTAAGCATGGCACTGTTTGTTATTATTTTTCAGTTTTAAAATATCTCATGATGAATAAAATAGGATAGTAATAAATAAAAACACATCTGTGAGTATGCACAAATATTTATATCTGTAGTGTACATCCTTAGGTCAAGTGAGTCAGCCTAAGTCCCAAAAGTATGTTGGTAAACCACAAAAATAACACAGAGTTCGTTATTCCCTCTTGCCAATAATCTACAGGAAAAAAATTCCAGTATATTTAGCATGATTAACCTGTACTTAAAATTGTAAAAGGCTTTGCCTAAAATTCATTAGGTTCATCCGTTAGATAGCAACACAAAGATGGACACATAAATAGAACCAAAGGTAGAGGTAGAAACGAAAGAGAAAGATGTAGACACAGACATGAATGCAGACATGGAGACAGAAATAAAGGTAGAAGTAGAAATGATTAAAGAGCAAGAGAGAGTGGGGCGACAGGTGAGGATAGACAAAACATACCTGTTGTCCTGGACTAGTCCTGTCAAGGAACCATGTTTATAGAAATCAAGTGCATAAGCATTAAGTGGCATTCTTCTTCCTTGGTTATCAAATATCTTTGACCACAGCACAGGAGCCTGAGTGTGATTGATACCAATTGTGCGCAGAATGACCTAAAGAAATACAACTTTTACTGTTATTTATGTATAAAGGAAGTTAATGCTTTCTTATATTGTGCTTTGTAGTTCTTTTCCTTAATCAACATTTTTGAAGCATACTCTTCATGGTGAAGGAAGAGGGTGTCTTTCATACACACTGGTTTGTTGCTGTCCTAAGTACACCTAGATAATAGTACCTATGAACACTGTTAACTTCACAGCATACTCTTGGCAATTTCAACCTTCTAACCAGTAGAATAATAACAAGACTCACTAGGAAATAAAAGCTAATTAAAATTTTTTTCATTATCCTAATTTGTACAGGAGATACTTTGTAAAGAGAGTATCAGAGAACTGGTGCCTTGTTTAAGAGAAGAGTTCAATTGAACTCTAACAATTGTTAGAACACAATTACCAGAATAAAAAGGAAAGGGAGAAAGATGTAGGGGGATAAGAGAAGAAGGAGGAGAAGGAAAAGGAGAAGGAGAAGGAGGAGAAAGAGAAGGAAAAGAAGGAGGAGGGGGAGGAGGAGGAGGAGGAAGAGGAGGAGGCAGAGGAAGAGGAAGAAGAAAGAAAGAAAGAAAGAAAGAAAGAAAGAAAGAAAGAAAGAAAGAAAGAAAGAAAGAAGACGACAATGAGGAGGAGGAGGAGGAACAGGAGGGGAGGAAGGAGATGAAGAAGGAAAAATATAGAAGGAGGAGGAGGAGGAGGAGAGGGAGGAGGAGGAAGAAGAAAGGAGAAGGAGAAGAAACAGAAGAAAGGGAAGGAAGAGAAGGAAGAGGAGGAGGTGGAGGGAAAGGAGGAGGAAAAGGAAGAAAAAGAAGAGGAAGAAGAAGGACGAGGACGAGGAGAAGAAGAAGGGGAGGAGGAGGACGAGGAGGAGAAGTAAGAGAAAGAGGAAGAGGATGAAGAAGGGGAGGAGAAGGAGGAAGGGAAGGAAGAGGAGGGTGAGGAGGAGGGTGAGGAGGAGGAGGAAGAGGAGACAGAGGAGAAGGAAGTAAACACGCCAATAGCTTTTGATGTCTGCTCATTTTTTGAAAACTGTATAGGGTCAACAGGAAATCTAATATATTAATCAGTAAAACTACTTTCTAAAATAATATGGTAGTAGCTTGGGAAGCTCTTTTATTATTAAGAGTTTTGGAATATTCTTGGGGCACCTGGGTGGCTCAGTCGGTTAAGCATCAGATTCTTGATTTTAGCCCAGGTCATGATCTCATGGTTCATGAGTTTGAGCCTGCCATCAGGCTCTGTGGTGATGGTTCAGAGCCTGTTTGGGATTCTCTCTTACCCTCTCTCTCAGCCTTCCCCCAACTTGTTCTCTATCTCTCTCCCAAAATAAATAAATAATTTTAAAAAAAGAGTTCTTGGATATTCTTATTCCATTATGATCCAGAAGACAGTTTTGACTGCAAAAATCCAGAAGATTTACATTCAAGGGAAAATGCTACACATGTATACCAGAAATTTGCAGCAGCCCTGTTTGTAACAGTAAAGACTAGAAAAAAACACAAACAGCTTTTAATAGGAAAATAGATCAATGGGTTTTTTATATTCACACTCTGAAATATTATGAAGTAATAAAAATAAAATTGAGTTTCACATGACAATATGAATGAAACTTAGGGGCAACAGCGTTGAGTGCAAAAAAGAAAACAAAACAGCAAAAAACAACATTCTGGAAACTATGGAAACTTTTCATAAAATCAAAAGCAGCAAATATAAAAAGTGACTTTACAATATTATATTTTTAAAAGGAGCATTAAAAACACAATTGGATAATTGCCACTGGGGGAAAGGGGAGAAGGAAGGGAATAAAATGGAAGAGGAGCACGTAGATCCTGAGTCCATGGGTGTTCATTTTAGTTTTATGCTTTATACCTTATCTCTATGCTATTTAAAGACATTGAGCATAAATATTTAGTATTAAACTAAAATCTAACAAACAATAAAAGCTAAATATGCTTTGAGAGGTTATAACTTACACGAGGAAAGCAAATTTGCATAAAGTGAGTTGGGTAAGGTAAAGGGCATGTTGCCATCATGGAATACTCTGAAAATATCCATCAGTTCAAGATGCTACAAAATAGAAGAAATAAAACTGGCCTCCTCTCTGTAGTACACCACCAGGAACAACAATGAGTATGAATTAGTTCATGCTCTGTACCTTAAAGATCTCTTCTAATTGACGGTGACTGTGTGGCAATAAGACACAGACATTATACCCTATTATAACTGTATTCATGCCCTCCAAAACCCCAAGGAAAATTTTGCATATGGCAAGGAAACAGAAGTTAATGGTACATATTGACCGTAAGTTAAATTAATCATAAAATAGAGAAAAGGGAAAATTATGTCTTGTTAAAATGTCTGGTTTTCAATGTTATTAGCTATAAACTTCTTACAGAAGTAATTAATTGTTTATGATTCTAGAAATAAAATACAGGGAAAAAAAGCTTCATAAAATCTTATAAGCTAAAGTTCAATCCCCTATTATTTCCATGCCAGAATTTCACATTCCTCCACAATCTGTAAGACACCACTCACATGAGGGTAAAGCCCTATAGCACTAGCCTCAAAGAGCTTCACATAATATCAAGAGCAGTAGTTTCTAATTCATTTTTGAACTATATACCTTTTCGGTAAAAAAAAAAAAAAAATCCTTTCCCATCTCTTCTTTCATTAATGTTTTTCTCTCATCTTATAAAACAGAAAGTCTCCTCAAACTTACTATGGTACATTTCCTTGGGGTTTGAAAACGTACAGACTACCAACAAAGAGCAATATGGCTTTCTTATCAAGAAAATGGATGACTTTACAGACTAAGTTAAAAATACTTTTTTTCTTTTAAATTAGGTTGTTTCCAACTATTTGAATTCAACAAAATTAAAGTGGATCTAGTTAAGCTATTCATTAAGAGCACATTCAAAATATATTTGTGATAATAGATTGCTAGGTGATTTGGCACAAACTCGGAAGGAATTAGAAGAATTTGTATACCACTGTTATAACAAAAGTTGCTCCGTTCTGAGCTACTTATCTATTTGAATAAGGTTTCTCAGAATTCAAATTAAGATTTAATTCTGGAACTCCGTCTCATTCTAAAAATAAGTAAATATTCATCCTCAGTTGTATGGACTAATTTTAAAAGAAATAGCTTCGTCCATCCCATTCGTATATACATTTCTAATACAATATTAATTTATTCTTAGCAATGCTTCTCAAAATTTGTATTATATTTAAGTTTCTGTAATAAACAGGAAATAACCATTAAACTGAAATTGCATACTATTTAAGCTAAGAAATGTGTCAGGTAGGGTGACTTCATGTTTACAAATATATTACATTAAGGTAAAATTATGTAGGGGAAGGTACAATCTAAATACAAGAGAAAAGAACTATGCCATATTTGAGATTGTTAAAAATTTTATTCTTGACTGCTTTTAGCTGTATAATTATGGTTATTCAAATGCTTCAGTATACTTTTTTATGTATTAAAATGATATGATGGCTTTATTTTAATTTAGCAATGTTTATCTAAAGCTGGGAATTATATCATCAGAAATTATTTGAATTTATGATTAAAATGCATGTGTCAACTTAAAATGCACAAGGGTCTATTTAAGGTTTTCAAAATTCTTTTAAGTGATACTGGACTATTTTATATAATAGGGGACTATCTGATTTTGGACTAGGATGGAGTTTTGACACTAGCGTTAAACCATAATATCAAATGTAACAAAAGTTTTTTTCTTCTCAAACCTTGTGTTAAAATATAAATTAAATTTCTACGAGTTTATTCCAACATTAAATGGGTTGTCCAGCATATTCCCAAGGTGTCTAGTTCTTTGCACTGCATTTTGGATACTAGTGATCCTGAATATATATGGCATTGACAGCATCTATAACAATACTGGGAAAGCTTGAAGATAGTTTTATATACTCTTTTCATGGCAAACTTGCACCAATCTACAAAGAGAGAAGGGAAATGGTATTACTGGGAATTCTGCATAATGGAGCAGGGTCCCTCAGGCCAACATTGAAAAGCTGAAATCATACTGGCCTCAAGAGTGACATTTCCTGGATAATTCTGATCATACACCTGAAATTTTTTTTCAATTTGAGAAATTTGAATCCTTTCTAAATAGCCTAGAATATAAGTCCAATTCTTTCTCCTTTTTAAAAACATTTTTAAATGCTTGTTTATTTTTGAGACAGAGAGAGAGAGAAAGTGCAGGGGAGGGGCACAGACAGAAGGAGACACAGAATCCGAAGCAGGCTCCAGGCTCTGAGCTATCAGCACAGAGCCCGATGTGGGGCTCGAACTCACGCACTGGAAGATCATGACCTGAGCTGAAGTCAGATGCTTAACCGACCGAGCCACCCAGGTGCTCCAATCCAACTCTTTCTTAAGGATCTTTTATTTATAAACCCCATTTCCACTTACATGGTTTGGAGTATTTGGCTGAAACAAATCACCATCAGAGTTTCCAGAGAGGCAAGCAAATGGAGAAATAGCTACTCTTCCTTCCTTGCAGTTCATCAAGTGAGACACAAGTTGGGAATCCTCACATTCTTTTCCTGTGAAATCTTGCCATAACAGGTTGGGATAGATTAATTTTTAAAAATCAGACAAACTGTTGAGCTTTATGCACCTATACTAGACCATGCTGCATATGGAGTCTTTCAACTTTCCAGGACCGACATCAGACTGAGATACATCACATAAAGTGAGTGGTACATCTGACATAAAGTGAACAGCACAGAATTCATTCAATAAATGTTAGCTATCAATATAATTATCAATATAACATTTTGCATACTTCAGTTCCTTGACCACCAAGTAATAAAAGACTACATTTAAATTGCATAATCTTTTAACATAGAATTACTGTTATTACCTTGGTGCTTTTTCCTATTGAACTCAGATCTGGCCTCAGAATCCTTCCAAGACTGGGTGTTCCAAGAGACCACGATTAGTAGGTTTGAGAATGGCATGTGAGAAGAAATATTCTTTCCATTCTTACTCTTAAAAAGCACCAGATTATGCATTCAGTGTTCACTCTAATTTGCAATGAAGGCAGAATATTCATGCACTCCTATTTTGTCTCCTCTGGGATGCTTACAATGCTTCACTGTTGTCTGCTTTTGTTCATGCTGCTCCCACTTTAATAGGGCCCAGGAAGCTATGGGCCCTGCTTCCTTAACTTTTTCCCAGTTGAGGAGTTAGGGTATAGTGAAACTAGGAAATTACTACTCATGGCTCAACTCTTTCCCTTTATCCCAGTCAGTTTTTCCTGTTTACTTTCCCCTAGAAGATTTCTATCCAATAGCTTATGAAAAATAACAGCAAAGATTAATGTGTATACTATGTGCTTAGCACTGTTTTAAGCTATTCACATATATTAACTGAATTACTTAAAGATCACCCAGACTAGGTAGGTAATGTTATTTTCTTTTTTATATATTTTTTGAGAAAATGGAGGCATGAATATGAACTCATTTGCCCAAGGTCTCACTGCTAATAGCAGCAGAGCCAGAGTTTGGGCCCAGGCAATCTGCCAAGAGTCTACGTTCATGAACACTACACATATTTCCTCTCAAGAAAACAAGTGACAGAATAGTCTCTTGTTTCTCTTCATCTTACAGATGTCCTTAATGCATGTGCCAGGCTTGCCCCAAAAGCAACCTTTAATCAAGATGGGTTTACAAATGACTCTATTTAATTTTATTCTCCATTACCCTTCTGACTTCTAATAATCAAGAGCTTCTTTCTTTGGAAAGTAGAAAGAATCCCCTTATTTTAAGGCAGACTGATATTTCCCAGGCTCTACCCTTCCTCTGGGAAAAATATTCTTAGAAAAATTACTTTTTCTTTCTAATCCACAATGGGGCTAGGATATACTTACTTATTTTTGACAATGGGAGTTGATATTCCTGTTTCATATCAGCCAATTTAGAAACACTTAGTAGGAAGGAGGCGAAGTCTTTTGTAACGTTCATGTTATACTCATGTAAAGCATCATTAAAATCCTCAGGAAGATCCTCAAGGAACACCTAAGTCAGCAAGAAGATCATTAAGAACACCTAAAGGCCAACTATTTTTCAGAAAGATCTATATATCTTTCTCAAAAACTGAAACTTTGGAAGAATGGCAAAGAACACCGCAATATAATTCTGTAGTTACCTATTTATTCAACAATGTAACTGCTTCATTCCTTCATCTGTGAAATTAAGGTAAAGTTCATTTTTTGTTTCTACATGCATTTATAAAAACCAATACCCTCACTCTCAAAAATTTGCTTTCACACTACTTAATCGACACCCTCTTTATAAAACTTTTTTTAAGTTTTTATTTAAATTCTAGTTAGTTAACATAAAGTGTTATATTAGTTTCAGGTGTGTAATTTAGTAATTCAACTCTTTTGTAAAACACCGGGTGTTCATCACAAGTGCAGTCCCTAGTCCCCATCATCTGTTGCACCCATCCCTCCACACACTTGCCCTCTGGTAACCATCAGTGTGTTCTGTATAGTTTGGAGTCTGTTTCTTGGTTTGTCTCTCTCTCTTTCCCCCCTTTGACACTTCTTTTACATTAGACTTCTGAATATTTCAAAGAATCTAGTAACATGTTTTGAGAGCAAACAACAACAAAAAGTACACTTGCATGCCTGGAATAACTCTCACTTGGTTGGGAAGGTTTTCAAAACCTCACCGGATTCATTTTGTCAATATTTTGTTAATTATTATTGCACCTACATTCATAAAAGAGATGCATCTATAGTTTTCCTTGTTATAATGTCCTTGTAGGGTTTTGGTATGAATTTTAGGTTTTTCTCCCCAAAAAAAGTGTGTATCCTCTAGAAGAGTTTGTGAAAAATTGGTGGTATTCACTGAATGTTTGAAAGAATTCTCCAATGAAATCACCTGGGCCTGTTTTTGTTTGTTCATTTGTTTTGTTTTCATGGAGATTTTTAAAAACAATTGATCACATTTCTTTGGTACCAGACACTGAGGACTTTTTATATCTTCCTTGGTCAGTTTGGTAAAGTTGCATTTTCTAGGAATTTTCCCTTTTTGTACAAATAGCCAGATGTCTTGGCATAAATCATTCATAATATCCCCCTTTTGTTCTTTTTGATGACTGAAGTAAGATCTGTAGTAATGTCCCATTTTCCTTCCTGATATTTGGAAAATTTACCTTAAGTTAGATTTTCTATTTCATTTGTTTGGTTTCCCAGCTTCTTAAGTTGAAAATTAAATCATTGATTTTTTTTTTCAGCTTCTATTCTTTCCTACAATATGATTAGAAGGCTATAAATTTCCCTACAATCACCAAATGAATTGCATCTTGTATGTGTATGCTTCTTTCACTATTTAATTAAAATATTTTATAATTTCCATTTTATTTTTGTCCTATATGTATTTTTCTTATTTTAATTTTTTAATTTTCTTTTTTAAGGAATTTAATTTATGCCCAAAATGTATTTTATCATAGTAAACATTACAAGTACAATTTTTTTTTTAATTTTTTTTTAACGTTTATTTATTTTGAGACAGAGAGAGACAGAGCATGAACGGGGGAGGAGCAGAGAGAGAGGGAGACACAGAACCGGAAGCAGGCTCCAGGCTCTGAGCCATCAGCCCAGAGCCCGATGCGGGGCTCGAACTCACTGAACGTGAGATCGTGACCTGAGCTGAAGTCGGAAGCTTAACCGACTGAGCCACCCAGGCGCCCCAAATTTTTTTTTTAAATCAAATAGTGTTAAAAGGCTTACAACTACATCAGGTCTCTGTATTATACCCATGCTTTCAGTCTCAGAACCATGTTAACTCTTTTGCTATTTCTTCTGATGTCCTACATGTATTTGGAAATGAATCTGTTAATTTTCAGACACTTAAGGTGTTTCTGATTCTTCTGGTATTGATCTGGCATTTTCTGACCTGGCATTTACTTTCAAACTTTCTTGGACTATATAGCTAAGATGTGATTTGTATAAACAGCATATAATTGTGGGGTTTTTTTCCTTAATACAATCTAAAAATGTTAGTATTTTACGTGATGCATTTAGCACATATATATTCAATGTAGTTACTTACACAGTTGAGTTTATATATACTATTTTAGTATTTGGTTTCTATCTTGACTATATATTATATATTATTTTCTCTGTTCTTGTCTTTTTTTATCAGTTTTTCTTCTATCATCATTTATTTGTGCATTATTTTGCTAATCTTTACGCCCAGAGATTACAAAATACATCTTTAATTTACATGACTCTTAATACTGCAAGAACCTTAAAATATTCAAATATATTTACTCTTCCCAACACCTGCATTATAAATGTCATGCATTTTAGTTATGTATATATATTATAAATTTATTATAACATATTACAATTATTTTTAGGTACAGTAGATATTATCTACCCACACATTATCCTTTCTAGTGCACTTCATGCCCTGTTATATTTTCAAGTTTCCCAAGTTTAGATTTTTTGTTTGCCTAAGGCATATATTTCTTTTAGCACATACACAAAAACTATTAGAAATGATAAGCAATATTAGCAAAGTTGCAGGATACAAAATCAACATAAAAAAATTTGTGTTTCTGTACATTAAGTATTTGAAAAGAAAATTAGGGCAATCTCATTTACAATAGCATCAAAGGAATAAAATATTTAGGAATAAGCTTAACCAAGGAGATGAAAGGTCTCTACACTAAAAGCTATAAAACACTGAAAGAAATTATAGGGGACACAAATAATGGAAAGGCATGCCATGTTCATAAATTGAAAGAATAATTACTATTAAGATGACAAAACTATCCAAAGTGACCTACAGATTCATTATAATTCTTACCAAAATCCCATGGCATTTTTTACAGAAATAGAAAAATAATCCCAAAATTCATACAGAATCACAAAACACCCTGAATAGTCAAAATGACCTTGAGGGGAAAATAAAACAAAGCCAGAGGCATCACCATTTCTAATTTCAGAATATATATCAAAGCCACAGTATCAAAACAGTATGGTACCAGCATAATGAAAGACATATAGACTAATGGAACAGAATAGAGTCCAGAAATAAATCCATGTATATGGTCAGCAGCTCTTTGACAAGGGTGCCAAGAACACACAGTGGGGAAAGGATAGTTTCTTCAGGCAAAATTTGATATACACATATAAAAGAATGAAACTGACCTTTACCATACACTGTACATAAAAATAAACTCAAATGGATTAAAGGCTTAAAGAAGACCTGAAACTATAAAATTCATAGAAGAAAATATAAGGACATGGGTCTTGGAATTTTTTGTTTGTTTGTTTTGTTTTTTATGACACAAGAAGCATAGGCAACAAAAATGAAAATAAACATGTAGGACTATATCAAACTAGAAAGCTTCTGTACAGCAAATAATAATAATAATAAAGCAAAAAGGAATTTCCAGAATGAGAGAAAATATTTCTAAGCCATCTATCTGATAAGGGGCTAATATCCAAAATATATAAGAATATTCTATAACTTAAGAGCAAAAAAAAAAAGGGGGGGTAAAGGACATGAATAGACACTTCCCCAAAGAAAACATGCAAATGGCCACCATATATATTAAGTCACTCAACTTTTAATGATGGGTATTATCAAAAAATCAAAAGATAAGTGTTGAGGGGAATATAGAAAAGTTAGAATTCCTATACACTCTTGGTTGCAATGTAAAGCGGTACAGCCACTATGGAAAAAATTTGAAGGTTTCTTCAAAAATTAAAAATAGAACCATATGATCCAGTAATCCCATTTTGAAGTATATATCCAAAATAATTGAAATAAAGATCTTGAAGAGATGTATGTACCCCCATGTTTACTGCAACATTATTCACAATAGGCAAGATAAGGAAACAACCCAATGTCCATCAACCGATGAGTGGATAATTTAATATGGAATATACCTACAGTAGAATATTATTCCATCTTAAAAAGGGAGGAAATCTGGGGCACCTGGGCGGCTCAGTCAGTTAAACATCCAACTCTTGATTTCGACTCAGGTCATGATCTTATGGTTTGTGAAATTGAGCCCCATGTCAGGCTCTGTGCTGAGAGCACAAAGCCTACTTGGGCTCCCTCTTTCTGCCCCTCCCCTGCTCTCTCTCTCAAAATAAATAAAAAACATTAAAAAAAAAAAAAAGAAGGAAAATTTTCTATTTGCAATAACATGGATGAACCTAGAGGATATTATGCCAAGTAAAATAAGCCAGTTGTAGAAGGACAAATACTTCATGATTTCACGTATTTGGAAATTATACCTTATAAGTTTTTATATTCCATTTATATCTTAAATAGTCAAACTCACAGAAGCAGAGAACAGAACGGTGATTGCAAGGGCCTAAAGAAATGGGGAATTGTTTTTCATTGGATATGACATTTCTGTTATACAAGGTAAGTAAATTCTAGAGATCTGCTGTACAACAAACTACCTATAGTTAACAATACCATACTGTGCACTTTAAAATACAAGAGGATAAACATCATGTTAAGTGTTCCTACCAAAAAAACAAACAAACAAACAAAAAACACCCCACACACTAGGAAGTTTGGGGATGTGATGAATGTATTTAGTACTTTGGTTATAGTAATGATATCATGGGTATATGCATATGTCCAAACACATTAAGATGTATACATTAATCGTGTGCAATTCTTTGTATGTCAATTATACTTCAATAACAATAAAGCTAAAAAAATAAGGTAGATATATGCATATCTTCCTGATATGTTATTAATTCAACCACAATATATTTACCCTATTTTAAACTATATTTAAAATATATGTACATATTTCTGTATGAAAATAGAGTAGGATGAAATTTTTGCCCATCTTCTTCTAGCTTCCATTATTTTGGTTAAAAAGTTGGCCTTCAATCTTATTGCTTTTTTTCAAGGAAATGTCTATTTCAGCTCTAGCCACTTTATGATTTTCTCTCTTTTTTGACTTTGAGTAGTTTTTGTTTAATATTTCTTTATATTCACCCTCTTGAATTTGACTTATATGCTTTTGAAACTATAGAGTGCTATCTTTTATCAGCTTTGGAAAACTCCAAGTTATTAGTTTTGAATACTCTTCTGCCATTTTTCTCCCTCCTCTTCTTAGGGGACTCCCATTACATAACATTAAACATTTTGAATGTGATCCATAATTCTCTTATGCTATCTGCCTTTATTTTAATTTTTTCTCTTTGTTACCATTTGGATACTTTCTATTGAGCTGTCAGCTCATTGATTCTTTCTTCTGATATATGTATTCTGATCAGATATATTTTTCAATTCTTAAGTCTCCATTTAATTATCTGAGAAAGGGTGCCTGGGTGGCTCAGTTGGTTAAGCATCCAGCTCTTGACTTCAGCTTGGGTCCTTATCTCACAGTTGTGAGATCGAGTTCGGCATCAGACTCTACACAGAGCGTGAAGCCTGCTTGGGATTCTCTCTCTTCCTCTCTCTCTGCCCCTCCCCAGCTCATGCACTCTCTACATAAATAAACAAATATTAAAAAATTATCAGATAAAATTCTAATTATATGGTGAAAATCTCCATCTTTCTGAATTTTGTCTATCACTTCTCCTATTTTCTTTAACATATTAACCATACTTATATTCTTTGTCTCTTAACTCCAGTATCTGAATCATCTCTGTGTGTACTACTATTGCCTGCTTTTCTTCCTGCTTATTTGTTCTTGCTTATTCACTTTTTTAGTTTTGTAGCTTTTTTTTCACCAGAAATTGTTTATTAAAGGACCTGGTAGGCTGATGTCATCTTCCACCAGAGTGAGTTCTCCCCCTTTTGTATTTGGTTAAATGAGTGAAGATGTGATCACTTTGATCCAAGTAGAGATTAAAGTGATATTGTTGGTATTGCTAATATTGTTTTCCAGTTTTATTAAATTTCAGTCTATATCCAATTTATCTCTGTTCCTGAGTCATGACCCTTTTGGAACTCTGAGTATGAGATTGGTGGGCCTAGTTTTCTCAGTCCTAAGACTGCCAAAGATTTACCTCTTTCCTACAGAACTTCCTAACCCTTTATATCCTTCAGCTCTAAAAGTCTTCAAAATGTTTTGAGGGGGATACAAGCCTATGAATAAATGCAGAACCTTCCTTTGCGTGGGTTTTCTTTCTTTTTTTTTTTTTTAACGTTTATTTATTTTTGAGACAGAGAGAGACACAGCATGAACGGGGGAGGGGCAGAGAGAGAGGGAGACACAGAATCGGAAGCAAGCTCCAGGCTCTGAGGTGTCAGCACAGAGCCCGACGCGGGGCTCGAACTCGCGGACCGCAAGATCGTGACCTGAGCTGAAGTCGGACGCTTAACCGACTGAGCCACCCAGGCGCCCCTGCGTGGGTTTTCTTTAATAAATTCCACAAGACTACAAAAAAAATTTTGTGTAGTAACCCAACATTTCATGCAGATCTGAGACTCAGTATAAACATCCTCAGTAAACTCATAGAAATACGATGTCTCTCAAGTTTTTGTCACTTTAGCCCCATGTGATCACTAAAAGCTTTCATAATTTTTTGAATCTCACAGAAGAGGCTCTGTATATGCTAAGAACATTTTCAAACCGTGTCCAGAATCAACAAATTCTTTGGGAGAAAAACCATGGTTAGAGATTCCTATCACACCTTGAATAAGTTCTTGCCGTTGTATAATTTTAGCCAATCATTGTTTCCACAGCTCTCTGTTGCAATACAAATGATGACCATTTACTATACCCTACCTGGAAGTCCACAAATTTCCAATAAACTTTAAGAAAAGCGAGAGAGAGTGACAGTGAGAGAGAGAGGAGGTCTTCATGCAAAACCTTCTTTTATTGTGGATTTTTATGATGTCTTTGTGAGAATTCAGATATTGACTTTCCCAAGTTTAATATAAATCATTTAAACAAAACGAAGCGTATACATGTGATAAAAAAAATGTGAAGATGATATATCAATAACTCAAGCGTATACATGTGATGAAAAAATGTGAAGATGATATATCAATAACTAAAGATGTGTTCACTGATCAAGACAACATTGTGTGAGGCCTAGGATTTGTATTTGTGGAATTAGACAATATAGATTAACTCATCTCTTTTTGTTCCTTGTTACCTTTTACTAAGATTATGTAGTATAACCGGACTATCCCACTTTCTCAGATTCTTATTGAGTAAATTGGTAATAGTATTTGATGTTGATTTAAAAATAGCAAATCATGATCATAGAATATTTTTCAAATAAAATCGGCAAGCAGTTTTTTGTTTCTATTCTGTATGAGTCAAGGAATGATTTCTTCAATGACTATTCTAATATTTTTTTCAATGAGGACATTAGAGTTCACAACATATATTTCCTAACATAGCGCTATCTCAACATAAAAAGACCCTATGAGAACTACAGATTCAATGATAGGGACTTTTCTTTAAGTTCATTAAAGTTCCTTCAATGTATAATTATCTACATGGTTTCCTTAGCTGCTGAATGCTGTAATTTGACACTATCATACAAGCAAATGGAAAACATGAACAAAATTCTCAATCTTATTTTTCTTAAGGCAATTGATCTTTTGATAGGTTTACAGGGAGAAGCTTATGAATTTGAGGTTAAATTTAATAGTCATTACAGAAAGAAAAATTATTATTCCACAAAACAAATGAAACCTATGTTGATAAAATCCTACTGCTGCTGAATCACTTATGATAGGCTCTATTTAATTATACTAATTATTTAATGTTATCAGAAGCATACATTTTACCTTTGATTGATAAAACTTGAGAGTGGTATCTTGGAACTTCGCTGGAAGCAGTCTTCTTCCAAATAGATTTGCCAATACTAACACTAGCTTTTCCATAACATCTTGAGAAAAATCTTTTGAGCCTATATAAAACAAAGTGTCTTGTTACAAATGTAAAAACCGGTATCAATCCCATTTTTAACATTTAAATTGTATGTTCTATTGCATTTCATTTCATGAAAACTAAAAATTTTGACAAATATAGCAACCAAGGAATGACTCCATCTGCTGACAGTTTACATCTGTGCCTTCTTTTTCACTCTTGCTACTCCCACTCTAATTCATACCCTAGCCATTCCAACCACAAATTGCCTCATCTCCTTACCTGGATTCTACTCCCCAAATTCGGGCTATGATCAGTTTTCCTGAAGCATTTTATGATCATGTTTCTCACCTATTCAAAAACCTCTGATTGTATCTAATGCCTCATAAACAAAATCCAATCTCCTTAGTCTAGCATTTAAGGCTTTCCAAAGTACAGCCCACAAATCACCTCCCAGCTTTACCTCCCTGTCTTACCTTCTCGCCACTCATACTAAGATACCATCAACTTGACTTACGTTCTATTCTTCACAACACATGAGCACTATACAGTAGTGATTAAAAAGGTGCTGCATTTAATAACTTGGGCTCCAGAATCAGACTCTTCCTATTTCAATCTTGGCTCTGACACTTAGTAATTTGTGTGACCATGGCAATTTATTTAACTTCTCTGTGTCTGAGTTTCCTCATTTACAAAATAGTGATAGCCATATTATGTGCCTCATAAAGTTATCAACTTTTCTATCTCCATGTTTATAATAGCATACACTCTCATACCCCACCCCACCCACACACACATAACAATAAACACAACTGTATTTCTGCTTGCAGGAAATTATTTCTCCTGTTGCAGAGCTTTTGAGGTGACAGAATTTCCTGAGTATCCTTGTTTCACAGAACAATGCATGGTCAGAGCATAGTAACTAAACCTGATAACTGTTGTTATCAATTCATGATAGAAGATAAAGAAACGCTCCGAAAGGCACAGCATTTGCCAGGCATTAGGAACTATAACAAATGTAAGCACAAAAAGGAAAATATTTCTTTTAGGGACACTGTTTAAAGGTCCATGGTTTAATTATAAAAACCAAAAAGGTTTTAATAAAAAATGTGTTAAGTGGAGTATTAGGTGGACATTAAAATGGAATTCACAAAAAATTTACAGGATATTGGCAAAAATATATTTTGGGGAAAGCAAGATTCTAGATTATGCAATTAAAGTAATATCAGTTATTTAAATATACTATATAGTTACAGTCTAAGAAAATATGATTGAAAGAAAATATACACAAACACTGATGGTGAATTTCCTATTTAACATAATGCTTTCCTATATCCTTTTTCTATGATGAGCATGTGTAACATTTAATTAGAAAAAATATTTATTAAAAAACCATACATTATTTAATAAGTTCTGAATCCTGGAGTCCAGAAATCAGTAAAGTTCATAAGAAATTGACATTTTAAAATAGGTGTCACAAAATATGGCTGTCTTCCATACAATTAGTAGGTATATAAAACTTCATTTTATCTAGTTTGGCATCTCTAAATTATCTAAATATTTGTAGAAAAAAATACTCCTCAAGTGTTGGCTTCATATAGTCTCTGTTACTATTTTTAGATTATATACCCAAAACATCAAGCTTACCTTTCCTAGTTGGCTGACAAAGATTACGGAAAAGGCCTTTTACAAGAAAACTGACAAACACAAGATTAGAAGGCTCATGATAATGCAGATGTGATACAAGTCCAGCAAACCCCATCAGTTTACCTTCTTGATCTAAATAGCCCTAAAGAACAAAAATAATTTATTAGTTTGAGTCAACTCACCACAGACATGAATTAATAACGAACTGATTATCAGTTTAAAATAGTACTTAATGCCAATGTAAGAGAGATTGGTAATCATTACCTCGCCAAGTTTTGGTAATTATATCAAGTGTAAGAAATATTAGTCAATGGATAGGACCTTCTAAAGACTATAACTAATTTGGCATGATAAAAATTAAAGATAGTTCCATTCCTTTTCAAAAAAATAAAACAAACAAAAACAAAAACAAAAAAACAAAAACAAAGGGCAGCCATACCTGTTTCATAAGAAACTGCAAAGAAAACAAGAAGTAAAGTTTTAACATCTCCGTGACTCTGGGTTGTTTGAAGGACAACAATGAATGCTTTAGCACTGACAGCACCTTGAAAGAATAATTTACACCATGTTAGTTCTATGAAATTCATTTGTAAATAATAATATGGGTATATTGTAATTCAATTTTTTTTTCCTGTATATTAGGATGTTTTGACATCTTAAAAAAACTTCTCTGGCTGATGAGAGACTGCTCCTCCCAGTGCTGGCTAATTTCTAAACATAATAACAATTTGCCTAAAAGCATGCCTATCATAGGCAAACCAACCAATCCCAAGCATATACCCCTAACTACTTCCTTCAGTGACTCGCATCCACAGAGTCAAAATTTCTTGTATCCTAAATCATCCCAGGGCCAGGTACCAGGCCACAAGAGGCCACCTATACCGCCCACACAAAGCTCATTAGAATTATTCAAACCAGCCAATGCTAAACTGCTTATCCTGCCCTGTCTTGCTTTTCCTATAGAAACTCTAATAAAAGCAGGCACCCAAACCTTCCCGCTGCTCTTATCCTCTGCCTCCTGACCAGCCTGCTGTCTTTTGTACAGAGTCCTGCAGAGAGTGCCGTGGTTCCTGTCGTTAACACTTACAGTACTTTATTTTCCTGAGCTCCACCTCTGACTCCTCTTGTGGCTGCACCATCACACAAAAGAATACAAAACAACAGGATAGGTATTACCCAAGACTCAGTCACATTTCATATTGTTTGCTTTACCATCTTCTGGCATGGTACATCCTTCTTTTAACAACCAGAACGTATCAAACAGAATCATCAGAAATGAAACGTACTGCCAAATAATCTGACAATAAATGTGAATCCAGTTTAAGAGTTTACAGCTATTGGTTTGTTCTGCGAGAAAACAAGATATGCTGTGGCACGTCCTGCAGTACTGTTGCAAAAATAATGGAACTATCTTGATTAGAACCGAAGTAGTAAAAAGATTGCTTGGTTTCCAATATAAAACAGCATTGAGGTAGCAGTTCAGATATCTTTTATGTGCCCACTAAAATGTCTAGGAGGTTCCAACAAAAGGAAAACTTCCCAACATCACCAAAATTTAAGCCTGGCCACCATTAAGCCTGAGAGCTTATAAAACCTAGGAAGAATCTGCAATCATTTTAAGGCCAGTGGGTTCTGTGAAAAGAAGGGGGGGGAGGGGAACGTAGAGAGGAGAGAAAGAAGGGAGAAAGGAAGGGAGGTATAGTGGACGTCACCTTTACTCTAGGACGATTCTTTCTCAGGGTGCCAAAAATGCCCTTCCTGCTACCTCTTCTGTTGCTCTACATTTAGAATTAGATGGCAACAGCAAGAAAACAGCAGACGACTAAGAGGGTGAGCAATTCATGGTGGTTCACTGTAATCTTAGACATGTAGACACATAACTAAAGTCTGATTAGGACAGTAAGGACTCTGACAGCAATGCATAATGTAGTTTGTAGTGGTGAATGACATCCACGTGATCAATGTGGCAGCGAGACTGGCAGGAATAGATCAATAAACTTTCAGTCCAGAAGAGATACATAAGTTAAAAATCTACTAAATACTGACATTTGGGCCAAAAGCCATTCATCTAGCTTCAGATTTAAAAGGGTATTTGGGGGTGCGTGGGTGGGTGAGTCGGTTAAGCAGCCAACTCTTGATTTCAGTTCAGGTCATGATCTCACAGTGGTGAGATTGAGGCCCACATTGGGCTCCGTGCTGGGCATGGAGCCTGCTTAAGATTCTCTTCTCCCTCTTCTTCTGCCCCTCCCCTGCCAACACTCTAAATAAATAAATAAATAGATAGATAGATATTTGAATAGCAATTAGGTGGTGAGAGAGAAGCCAGAGTAAAATCATGTATTTTATTCCTTGGCAATCCATAAGATTTATTTCTTTTTTCTTTTCCTGAAATTTATTGTCAAATTGGTTTCCATACAATACCCAGTGCTCATCCCAACAGGTGCCCTCTTCAATGCCCATCACCCACTTTCCCCTCCCTCCCACCCCCCAATCAACCCTCAGTTTATTCTCAGTTTTTAAGAGTCTCTTATGGTTTGCCTCCCTCCCTAACTTTTTTTTCCCTTCCCTTCCCCCATGGTCTTCTGTTAAGTTTCTCAGGATCCACATAAGAGTGAAAACATATGGTATCTGTCTTTCTCTGTATGACTTATTTCACTTAGCATAACACTCTCCAGTTCCAACCACGTTGCTACAAAAGTCTATATTTCATTCCTTCTCATTGCCAAGTAGTATTCCATTGTACATATAACCACAATTTCCTTTATCCATTCATCAGTTGATGGACATTTAGGCTCTTTCCATAAGATTGAAACAAACATACCTGCATTCAAAAGTGACAAAAACCCACAATAGATCAACTCTTTATAAAAATTGATCATCTTTCTAAAATTATTGTCATGCTAACAATACTTATTAAATGTGTGCACAAGCTGAGGTGCCTGGATGGCTCAGGCAGTTAAGCCTCTGACTTTGGCTCAGGTCATGATGTCACAGCTCAGGGGTTCAAGCCCCATATCGGGCTCCGTGCTGACAGCTCAGAGCCTGGAGCCTGCTTCGGATTCTGTGTCTCCCTCTGTCTCTACCCCTCCCCTGCTCATGCTCTGTCTCTCAAAAATAAATAAGAATTATAAATAAATAAATAAATAAATAAATGTCTGCACAGAAATTAGGATAAACGTCTTTAGCCACAGGGTAAATGAGAAAATTTCAATGAGAAATATAGAGAAAACAAATAAAGAGAGAGAGAGAGAGAGAGAGAAAGAGAGGGAGAGATTTGATGCTATATGAAAAGAGATATATGCTATATATAAATGAATAAGGATCACAGTGGAGCAGACAGGAGATACATTTACAATTTAGAAGGGGTGATAACAGTAGTCTTCACCGAGAGCAATGTTAGAACAAAAACTTGAATAAGGTAAAGCAGGGAGACTATGCACGCAAAGTCATGGTCCTCAGACTGGATTGTGCCTGAAGTATCTATGGAGCAGTAGTGGGCTCGTGTGGGGGGGAAGAGAAGGGTGAGGTCAACAAGAAAATCAGGGACCAGGTTCTGTAGAACCATCAGGAAAACACTGGTTCTTACTCTTAAACAAAATCAAACAACAACAAAAAGGTACCATAAAGGAAAAGAAGGTTGACCTATAAAAATTGTTTTCTTCATGCAGCAACAAAATTTTTTGAAAAATTATTTGTCATCCTCGGATGTCCTAAGACAAGACCGCTACAAGACAAGGCACAACAACATAAAGTAAGTGGACAATTATAAACTGACATTTAAAAAAAATAATATTTTATTAAAATGTGAAAGAGTGACATAAGAAATAGTGAAGAATTTCAGGAGAACTAAAATTCCATAGCAGATTTAATATCCACATGTGTATTACTAAAGAGCAGAACTGAAACTCTGGAGAGCAGCATTATCAATGTGAAAGATAAATTTCACATGATTTATCATAATGAAGAAAAACATAGCATTAGAGAACCAAAAAAGGATTTTTGATTTAAAAATTAAACCTTTTCCTGAAAAAGTTGAACAAATTAAAACAGAAGCAAATATCAAAGATCTAATTTAAGAAACCTCTTTTGCATTCCAAAACTACTTGAGCATTGCACAATGCAAATACATTTAGCAATACTGAATTGCACACTTAAAAATGGTTAAGATGATACATTTTATGTTATTTGTATTTTACCACAATTTAAAAAATCTGAACATGAAGGGGAGCCTGGGTTGCTCAGTCAATTAAGCGTCCGACTCTTGTTTTCGGCTCAGGTCATGATTTTGGGGTTCGTGAGTTGGTGCCCCTCATTAGGCTCCATGCTGACAATGCAGAGCCTGCTGGGGATTCTGTCTCCCTCTCTCTCTCTGCCCATCCCCTGTTCGCTCTCTATCCTTCTTTCTCAAAATAAATAGATAAACATTAAAATTGTTTTTTAAACCTGAACATAAAGTTTCAAAGCTCTTAACATTTAATAACAAAAACATCACTTTAAAAACTGATTCGCAGAACAGAAAATCTTGAGGAAAAGAATTTGAAACATAAGGATTTTTTTAAATATTCATATAATTACATAGACAGAAAAAATCAAACTAACTACAAAAAAACAGGAATTAGCATGGCTCCACTAGGGGAGACGAAAAAAATCTACTCCTCTGTAACAGTAAATGCCAGAAGAAAAGAAGCTATCTTAGTTTGATGTGATGAGTAAAGAGAATATTCTAAGAATTTTATGTCCACATTTGAGCCTTTTATGTATAAAGATTAGATAGATCTTCTCAAATACGCCAAGGCAAAGAAAATAAACCAATTCAATAAACTTTCTAAAAAATATTTTTAAAAGGTTACTAAAAATGTGTTTTTCTTTCCTACACAGAAGTAACAATTAAGAATGCAGAAATGGGGAAGTTTTGGTCTAAAATGATATGTGCCTGCTTTGTAAGACCATCAACAACACAAGAGCCAACTCATCACAGAAGTCCTAAAAGAACCCTCACATTGACAAACACATTGACAAACACTGATTTCATTGGGCATATACAAAAACAGGGAAGAATGGGTGTCTTTAACAATGCATCTTCATAAGGATGAAAATCATATTGGTTTAATTATGAATTTTAAACCTCTCATTGTGGCACTGGACTTAAAATATTTACCTGAGCAAATAAACTTCAGGAAAAGTTTACAACCATATTCTGAAGTCCAATTAAATATATCAGTATTTGAAACCAAATGCATACCTATGCCAAAATACCAAAATGATAATATCACTCACTGTCTTTGGATGATAAAACCTTTTCCTTCTTTCAACCTTTTGCATTATCTAAATATTCCTTGATGACTTAGGGTTACTATTTTTTTACAAAAAAAAATTAACTTTTATTATGAAATGATAACAACGAATCCTGTTCCTTTTGAAAACCAGAATCTAACCCACATCTTTTAAAATCTATAGCCAGCACGCTTAGTACTGTAGGATAATGCTGATCACACATGAAAAAGGTAATCTTTAATTCCATATGTCCATCCAGCCATGAATTCTATAATTGATAGAGGAGACAAATAAAACTAATTATTATTCTCCCATTCCACTCCCAACCTTATACTATTTAAGACACTGCAAAACATAAAAAAAAACTGATGAAACAGAAGAGTTACTGCTACAGACTTCTAATCAAGAGCAAACCCAATCACAGCGCAGCTAGTAATGAAGACAATACCTCAGAAAATGTCAAGCACGGTACCTTTGCCTTAGCATCTTCTGGGTCATCTCCCTTGGAAGCCAGCAGCATGAGTCGCAGGACCAGGGTTATGCTGAGAGGAAACTGTCCTCTCAGTTCAGGAACATTGGATTTAATGAGTTTTCCTATTTTGGGCAATGGAATATCAAAGAAATATACATCTCCCATCAGGTCTTGACCTCGTCTTCCAGCACGTCCAGACATCTGGAAACAAAATTACAAAGTAAAACCTCCCCGAAAGATGGCAGAGTAGGAGGAGCACCCTGACCTTGTCTCATCTCTTAAACACAGCTAGATCAACATCAAATCATCTGAACACCTAGGAAATCAATCTGAGGATTAAGAGATCAATCTCCATAATTTGAGGGAGAGAACATGGCAGGTATGCAACGTGGAGAAGTGAACTGGGGGAGAGAAAAGCCGCCGTGCCCCAGAGAGGAGGGAGCCCTTTTCACAAACGAGAAAAAGAGGAGACAGGGAGCAGAGAGTATCAGGTTCACAAAAGAAAATCACTACCCGTGAAAAGTAGCCAGAGAGAAAGAATGGGAGGAAAAAGGAGTGAAAACATACACACAGGAGTGCACAAGAAAATTGTTCCCCAAAACCAGTGACAGGGAAAAAGGAGAGGGTTTCAATACCACCGTTTTTTTTTATAAACAGCAGAGTAAAGAGTCTGAAGTTCAGGAGGTTGGCACGTGCTGGTGCTCCAGCGAGGAAGCAGGGGGGAGCCCAGGGAGAAGGGAGAAGTGATTTCCTTATACGAAGTGCATTTGGTAGAGGTGATACAGCCTCTCCATGGGCAAAAGATCTGGTGGGCGCTACTGAGCTGCCTCATGGCCTGTATAGGAACAAAGACTCTGGCTGAGGGCAGCAAACCCCGGCATCAGCTGTGTGTTGTGATTTACCATAAACTTCAAGCTGCTGCTGCTGTGTGGTTATGCAACTGTTTTATGGGGTAAGCCGAGCCTGGCCATAGCACAGCGAGACCCTCTCTTACAGTATAAGCATAGGTTGAGCCCCAGAAGTCTCTGAAGTGTATGATTTTGAAACACAGCCACAGCTGAGACAAAACAGAGGAGAGCTATACCACCTGACAGGTGGACAGCTCAGACACAGACAGGGTGAAGGTAGGGATCTGACAGAAGCTGGAGACACAGGAGGAATGATTATTTATGTGTCTGGGAGGGTGTGAACTTCCCACTCCAGAGACTAGAGAATGGGGCAAAGCCATTTTCACAAATAGCCCACCAGCATTGGTTGACTTCAGTGAGCTAAACTGTGCCACTGGGTAGAGAATGGAGGTGTTACACCAAGCCCCACCCCCGCACCCTCCAGGCACATCTCCATTTAGGCAAATCCGCCTAAGAATTAGAGCAGCAGGCCCTTCCCCAAGAAGACCAATAATGATCCAATAAAAAGATGTACAGTATAAGAATGGATAAAAATAAAGAAGACCCATCTATATGCTGCCTACAGGAGACTCATTTTAGACTAAAGACACTGGCAGCTTGAAAGTGAGGGTATGGAGAACCATATATCAGGCTAATGAATGCCAAAATAAAGCTAGAGTAGCCATACTTATATCAGACAAACTAAATTTTAAAACAGACTGTAACAAGAGATGAAGAAGGGCATTATATCATAATTAAGGGGTCTATACACCAAGAAGATCTAACAATTGTAAATTTTGTGCTCCCAACGTGAAAGTACCCAAATATACCAATCAATTAATCACAAACATAAAGAAACACACTGACAATAATATGATAACAGTAGGGAACTTTAACACCCCACTTATAGCAATAGACAGATTACCTAGGCAGAAGATCAACAAGGAAACAATGGCTTTGGATGATTCACTGAACCAGATGCGTTTAACAGATATATTCAGAACATTCCACCCTAAAACAGAATACAAATTCTTTTCGAGTGCACATGGAACATTCTCCAGAATAGATCACATACTAGGTCACAAATCAGCCTCAACAAGTACAAAAAAACTGAGATCATACCATGCATATTTTCAGACCACAATGCTTTGAAACTGGAAGTCAACCACAAGAAAAAATTTGGGAAGACCACAAATACATGGAGATTAAAGAACATCCAACTAAACAATGAATGGGTTAACCAGAAAATTAAAGAGGAAATTATAAAGTACATGGAAGCAAATGAAAATAAAACCATGACAGTCTAAAAACTTTGGGATACAGCAAAGGCATTCCTGTGAGGGAAGTATACTGCAATATGGGTCTACCACAAGAAGTAAGAAGGTCTCAAACACACAACCTAAACTTACATCTAACGCAGCTAGAAAAGGAACAGCAAATAAAGCAATAAAGCATAAAGTTAGCAGAAGAATGGAAATAATAAAGACTAGAGCAAAAATAAATGATATGGAAACAAACAAAAAGAACACCCAGTAGAACAGACCAATGAAACTAAGAGCTAATTCTTCAAGAGAATTAGTAAAACTGACAAGCCCCTAGCTAGACTTATCAGAAAGAAGAGAGAAAGGACCCAAATAAATAAAATCACAAATGAAAGGTGAGAGATCACAATCAACACCACAGAAATACAAACAATGATAAGAGAATACTATGAAAAAATTATATGCCAACAAACTGGGCAATCTAGAAGAAATGGATAAATTCCTAGAAACATACAAACTACAAAATCTGAAACAGAAAGAAATAGAACAGACCCATAACTGCAAAGAAATTGAAATAGCAATCAAAAAATCCAAACAAAAGTCTAGGGCCAGATGGCTTCCCTGGGGAATTCTACCAGCAGACATTTAAAGCAGAGTTAATGGGGCGCCTGGGTCGCTCAGTCGGTTAAGCGTCCGACTTCAGCTCAGGTCACGATCTCGCAGTCGTGAGTTCGAGCCCTGCATCGGGCTCTGGGCTGATGGCTCAGAGCCTGGAGCCTGCTTCCGATTCTGTGTCTCCCTCTCTCTCTGCCCCTCCCCCATTCATGCTCTGTCTCTCTCTGTCTCAAAAATAAATAAACGTTAAAAAAAAAATTAAAGCAGAGTTAATACCTATTTTTCTCAAACTGTTCCAAAAAATTGAAATGGAAGGAAAACTTCCACACTCATTCTATGAGGCCAGTATTAACTCGATTCCAAAAACCAGACAAAAACCCCACTGAAAAGGAGAATTATAAGCCAATATCCCTGGTGAAAATGGATGCAGAAATTCTCAGCAAGATGCTAGCAAATCAAATCCAACAGGACACAAAAAGAATTATTCACCACGGTCAAGTGGGATTTATTTCTGGGCTGCAGGGGTGGCTCAATATTTGCAAATCAATCAATATGATACACCACATTAATAAAAGAAAGGATAAGAACCATATGATCCTTTCAATAGATGTAGAAAAAACATTTGACAAAATACTGCATCCATTCTTTTTTTTCTTTTTTTACAGCATCCATTCTTGATAAATAACTTAACAAAGTAGGTATAGATGTAACATATATCAACATCACAAAGGACATAAATGAAAGACCCATGCGTAATATCCTCAATGGGGAAAAACTGAGAGCCTTTCTCCTATAGTCAGGAACAAGACAAGGATGTCCACTCTCACCATTACAATTTAACATAGTACCGGAAGTCTTAGCCTCAGCAATCAGACAACAAAAAGAAATAAAAGGCATCCAAATTGGCAGGGAAAAAGTCAAATTTTCACTATTTGCAGATGACATGATACTCTATGTAGAAAGCTGAAAGTCTCCACCAAAAAAATTGCTATAACTAATACATGAATTCAGCAAAGTCACAGGATATAAAACCAACATACAGAATTATTTTGCATTTCAATACACCAATAACAAAGCAACAGAAAAATAAATCAAGGAATTTATCGCATTTGCAATTACACCAAAAACAATGAGATACCTAGGAATAAACCCAACCAAAGAGGTAAAAGATCTATACTCTGAAAACTATACAACACTTATGAAAGACATTGAAGAGGATATAAAGAAATGGGAAAGCATTCCATGCTTATGGACTGGAAAAACATTGTTAAAATGTTTTTATGCAGTCTACATATTTAATCCAATCCCCATGAAAATATTGCCAGCATTTTTCACAGAGCTAGAACAATCCTAAAATTTTTATGGAACCACAAATGACCCTGAATAGCCAAAGCAATCCTGAAAAAGAAAACCAAAACTGAAGGCATCACAAATCTGGATTTTAAGCTATCTTATAAAGCTGTAGTCATTAAGACAATATGATCATTAACTCCATTTTACAATGTAGAAATAAGGACATGGGGAGTAGAAGAGACTTGTCTATAGTTAAACACCAGAAAGTGAAAGGTCCTGAATTCACACCCTGGTAATTTGATTCCCAAGTTCAATTTCTGAAATATTATAACACCCTTGCTCCAGAACCCTAACTCTGTGATTCCCAAAGGTGATGTGGGAGAGGAGAGCTCATGCAGACACAGGAGCAGGAGAAGAAATCAGGAGAAGGGGGGTAGAGGTTGGTAAAGTGGTGGGAAATAACAGGGGTGTTATATTGGGTAGGAACAAAGTCTATAAGGGAATAGAAAGTAAGTGCTTAGAGGGGAAAAACTTGAATATTGGCTAATATATCGAAATTTGATGCCACTGGCAGAAAGAATCATCAAATGTTCCTGAGTATGGAAGCCTATAAAGACAAACTATACTGTTAGCGGGGCATAGGAGAGTAAGGAGAATCGAAAATCTAGAGAACTGTTTTAATAATACAAAGCCAAGTGCCTGGGTGGCTCAGTCAGTTAAACATCTGACTCTTGATTTCAGCTCAGTTCGTGATCTCATGGTTTGTGATATTGAGCCCTGCGTCACTCTGTGGAGCCCTGTGTCAGGCTCTGCACTATAGCGAGGAGCCTGCTTGGGATTCTCTCTCCCCTCTTTTTCTGTCCCTTCCCCACTCTTTCTCTCTCTCTCAAAATAACTAAATAAATATTAAAAAAATAATAATACAAGGCCAAGAATATATGATGAGAGATAGTGAAAGCAGAAATTGCAAGGCAAAAATCAAATACCACTACATGTAGGTGAAAGCAGAAATTGCAAGGCAAAAATCAAATACCACTACATGTAGGAGAATAATGAAATGGGCTTGGTAAAAGATTGTGTATTGGGAGCAAAAAAGAGAGAAGTGTTAGCTCCAGAGGCAAAATCATATGCACAGGAAATGAATGAGTAAATGTTTATCCGGCACCTTTGATGTGTACCTTTTGTAGAAATTACTTCATTTAATTTTTACAAATGCTATGGGATAATAATTATTACCCCTATTTTGGAGATAGGAAAAAAGGATCAGGCGGGTCAGATATCTCACCTAAGGTCACATATCTGGTTAGTGATGGCCACACCATTCCTAGCTCACATGCTTTCCCCTATACCACAGCTAAAAATGACAGTCAGGCATGAATGAATGTCAAGGTGTGCTAGCACACAAATTGCAATATGTTTGTAAACTAACAGCTCACATTTTTTACTATTTTATGGTCCTATTTTCATGATGCAATAGTGAGTGTATGCATATTGAAATACCTGTCTGTAATTTAAAGCATCCAGGTAGACTGAGTTTTGAGCAAAAACCACAGATTTACAAGGCATGTTGATGCCTAAAGCAAGTGTCCCAGTAGCTGTCACCACCTAGAGAGAGAAAAAAAAATTACGTTGTAAAATAGCATTTCACTAGAATGCCATATAGTTACTGAAAGTCTTCGAAGTTCAGCTGAACCACAGTTGGAAAATGGTATTTTCCCAAGTGAACCAAGTGGCTAGAGATACTAGCCACGTTGGTAATCTTGTTATTTCACAAACACATCCAGTACATTCTCAGCCCAGGACCATACCAGTCACTGCTCTGCACGTAATATTCTTCTCCCAAATATTCACCTGGCTTGTTCAGTTCTATGCTCAAATGTCAAAGAGAAATTTCTGGTCTACCACACCCAAAATAACCACCCACACTATCCTACATTATTTCTCCTCATAGCATTAATGACTACTAGTATAATAGTAATAGTATTTGTTTATTTCTCCTATACCAGACTCCAAGCCCTATTCACCATTGTATCTCCACACTGAGAAGAATAAATGACAGGTGTTCAGTAACTATTTCTTAATAAGAACTAAAAAGGGAATTTCCTTATGACACAGTAATAATACTTTTATAAACCCACTTCTGGACAATTGCCTACTTCATCCACTATAACTTATTCGTGAAGTTTATTTCTTTGGAAAGAACATATTTTATCATAATACTAAAACAAAGTTTCATTTTTCCCTCTGAATTGCCTTGATAACTGACCAAACAAAGGGGTAGGATAAACTTTAAAGTTTCTTAAATGATCAACTTTTGCTCATTTTCTCATATAATGTTGGGTATTTTAAATGGCTTCTTTTTCTCTTTACATTGACTGTCATATATGCTACGGTTTATTTTTAATATTTGAGTATTTGGAATAATTTTCTCTATTTATTCTGTAACTGAATATATCTGTGACAATGAAAAACACATTTATTAAGAATTTTTCTAAAGTTCTTCAATTAAAAAAAGTGGGCAGAGTAAAAACATTAAATTTATGCTGTAACTAGGAAAAAACACCTTTTTAAAAATGTGTTCTTTATAACAAAGCTATCACTATTTCCATAGTGTCTTTTCTACAGTGATCCAATTATTCATTTATTAAAATAATAGTAATTAAGACACTACCACTTAACATATAGTATTTTAGACACAAGACATACTGATCAAAATAAGTGTGCCTATTTTCCTGAATTTATAATCCTGGAGAAAATTTTGTGTCCAGTTATTGGCTTTTAAAGCAAATAAATAGCTTATTATTAGTTAAGAGAGAAATTAAGCAAAGTTGTTAATGACCTAGTTTTATTTTTATCCAGATTAAAAAAATTACCCTTTAATTTTTCTCAACATCTAGTTCAAGATTAAAAGATACTCCTTACAGGAGTACTCTCTCACTCTCTCCTCTCAACCCTCCTCCTCTTGCTCTGTCTCCCTCCCTCTCTCTCACTCTGTGTCTCTGTATCTCTGTGTCTCTTTCTCTCTCACACACACACAAATGTAATATCCATCATACAAAAATTTTAATATGGATAATTTTTAAAACTCACAGGCTATTTTTAAATATTACTCAAGATGTAAACAAAGAAATTATATAAATCCTCCTTGTGGATTTATCCAGATTATCCCCATGCACCCTCATGGAACATACTAAGTAAAACATAATAAGGGTTGGTTTTCAAGCTATTTTTTTTTCAACGTTTTTTATTTATTTTTGGGACAGAGAGAGACAGAGCATGAACGGGGGAGGGGCAGAGAGAGAGGGAGACACAGAATCGGAAACAGGCTCCAGGCTCCGAGCCATCAGCCCAGAGCCTGACGCGGGGCTCGAACTCACGGACCGTGAGATCGTGACCTGGCTGAAGTCGGACGCTTAACCGACTGCGCCACCCAGGCGCCCCAGTTTTCAAGCTATTTAAAGTAATCTTCCTCTTGTCCATTATTAGTGATAGGAGAGAGAGCATTTAGGAGTGACTCATTTAGGAATGATTCATTGCCAAGGTATGCAATGGGGCACTGAGGAAGCAATGCATTCTTGCTCTTATTTCAGCTATTAAATTGCAGAAAGATTTGGTCAAAATCCTATCATAAGCGTCCTCCAAACCCAGGAAAGAATGTCTGTAGCCAAAATTATATGAACAGCTGACAAAATTCCCTAGATATTATAAATGAAACAGAAAGGGGTTGTTCCAAGATCATAATAGGTATGCTTCATTACAGAAATATTTAGAAAAGTATCTGTTTAGAGAATATTTTAATCTCTTGAAAAAGAGAAAAGCTAACTGATAAACTTCAAACCCCCTCCCTCAATTAAATGAGATGGAAGAATATGCAGCGACATTATGGGCTATTTAAAAAAAGATATTAGATGAGAAAAAAGTGGTCCATTTTTCATGGACACTCACTTTCCTACACACATAGCTTCACTTTTTGGAATGAAAACATTTACCTACCCTAATAAATCCTTTCCGAAAAAGAATCTCAACTAACTGTTTTTCTTTGAAGTTTAAAGAGCTGTGATGATATCCAATACCCCTTCTTGCCAAAGCCTTCAGTTCTTCACCTTTTCTTGTGAATTTTACTCGATCAAACACCATCTGCAAAGTCTGAAAGAAGCAAGAGTGTTAGGGATTTTGATCATTTCTTATCTAAGTTTAATTTAAATGAAAATAAAATAGTTAAATGAAAATAACAGTCATACTATGCAGTCGTTTGACTAAACGAAGCAAGTGCTTGAAATGGACTCTACGTGAGTACAAACAACATTTTATGGCAGCAGCAGTAACTATAGGAAATATTCCAAACTCTTGAACAGACTGTCTCTCACTTTCTCACCCCACTACACAGGTGAAAAGTCCTGACAACACAGTAGATAAAACACCCAGAGGAAGTGTGAGTGCATGACCTGAGGGAGCCTTACAAGCTCTCTCCAGGGAGAAAGAGAAACTTCTCCAGAATGGCCGGGCAGGTTCCTCACCCCATATGGTGGGGGAGTGCTTACTTCTCACTGCAAATCCATCACAAATGGCCTTTAAAATGTCAACTCCCTAAGAAGGAAATCCACTTGTGTAGAGTTTATATGTACAAAGATAAATACTGCTTATGAGAGGGAGAAAAAGAAAAACAAAAAACAAAAAAACAAAAACAACCTAAATGTCCAAAAGCCAAAGACACTTCAGTTGTATAGTCATCCATGCAATGGAATATTGAGAAGGAATTCAAATGATGATGTAAATTCATGGTTATTAAAAAAAGAGAGAGACCGTGAAGTTTACAAAAAAAAAAAAAAAGAAAGAAAAAAAAAAGGTATATAATAGAACTGTGTGTGTAGGCGCCTGGGTGGCTCAGCCAGTTAAGCATCCACAACTCTTGGTTTTGGCTCAGGTCACGATCTCATGGTTTCATGGGTACAAGCCCCACGTCGGGCTCTGCACTGACAGCGTGCAGCCTGCTTGGGATTCTCTCTCTCCCCCTCTCACTGCTCCTCCCCACTCACCCTGTCTCTGTCTCTCTCAAAATAAATAAACTTTAAAAGAAAAAAAAAGACCTGTGTGTGTGTGTGTGTGTGTGTGTGTGTGTGTAGTCACAAATGAAAGGTTCATCCAGAAGATAAGTGATTACCTCTGATTGATGGCATTGCTTTTATTGTTATACTAATTTGTATTTTCAAATTCATCTACCTTAAGCATGAATTATTTGCATTAAAAAAGGGTTTTTTTGTTAATATATATTTTTATTTATTATTTTTTTATTTTTATTTTATTTTTTTAATATGTGAAATTTATTGTCAAATTGGTTTCCATACAACACCCAGTGCTCATCCCAAAAGATGCCCTCTTCAATGCCCATCACCTACCCTCCCCTCCCTCCCACCCCCCATCAACCCTCAGTTTGTTCTCAGTTTTTTCAACGTTTTTTTTTTTTTTTTTTTTTTTTTTTTTTTTTATTTATTTTTGGGACAGAGAGAGACAGAGCATGAACGGGGGAGGGGCAGAGAGAGAGGGAGACACAGAATCGGAAACAGGCTCCAGGCTCCGAGCCATCAGCCCAGAGCCCGACGCGGGGCTCGAACTCACGGACCGCGAGATCGTGACCTGGCTGAAGTCGGACGCTTAACCGACTGCGCCACCCAGGCGCCCCGTTTGTTCTCAGTTTTTAAGAGTCTCTTATGCTTTGGCTCTCTCCCACTCTAACCTCTTTTTTATTTCTTCCTTCCCCTCCCCCATGGGTTTCTGTTAAGTTTCTCAGGATCCACATAAGAGTGAAACCATATGGTATCTGTCTTTCTCTGTATGGCTTATTTGACTTAGCATCACACTCTCCAGTTCCATCCACGTTGCTACAAAAGGCCATATTTCATTTTTTCTCATTGCCACGTAATATTCCATTGTGTATATAAACCACAATTTCTTTATCCATTCATCAGTGGATGGACATTTAGGCTCTTCCATAATTGGGCTATTGTTGAGAGTGCTGCTATAAACATTGGGGTGCAAGTGCCCCTATGCACCAGCACTCCTGTATCCCTTGGGTCAATTCCCAGCAGTAGCACTTGTACCCCAATGTTTATAAAAAAAGTTTTAATGAAAAAATTGACATACCACTTTTAGATATAACAATGTCTTTTTAGTGGTATGTTTTAACTACAATATACAAAGCTTCTGATTTTGACAAATTCTGTGTACATTATTTAAAGAGCATTGAACCATATGTACCCAAATATTCAAATGAAGCATGTGGGATTGAAGTCTAGAATTCAGGCTGCAAAAACCCTTTTTGTGAAAGAAAAAATAATAAAAGGGCAGATTGTTAACAAACAAGAAATAATCTATAAATCCTGATCTTATCCTTTTTAGACATGCTCTGCAAAGCCCTCAAGAGTTATGTGTAACTGGAAGTCCACACACAGAGATTTCTATTCTCGTAGAGATTGCATTTAGTTATTGCATTCACTACTGTCTATAACTGAGAAATAACAGCTGATGAGCGAAATCATTTCCTGGAGGAGCATTTCATTCTAAGAGCTGACCTCTGTGTCTATTGCTTTTTGGTTAGCATAGGTACACTCCTGAGGGATTTCCAGGTTCTTCTCTAAAGTCCTGAGTAGATTAGTATGTTCAGCTTCATGTATTAGTCTTTGATCCATTTTTCTGGGATTTTTCTGGCTTTTCTCATCTCTGTGAATAAAAATAAATTTTAAGCAATGAATAGTCAGATTTGCTTACCATAGTGAGCCCATGACTTCCCAGACCCCCTCATCACCCAGACAGTCACTCCTATATACATCTGTACTATTTTGACTCAAACTTCCTCCTCTAATGCACTTCCTCATTAGCTTCTGGGCCTTGTGATCCCATAGCAAAATAATTTCCCTGTACACCCATATTTTCCCTGAATGTTCCCTTACCTTCTTGCTACAAGTAGCCTTCTTACCACATCCAGTTCTCCCCAGAGGACTTTGATTCCTCTTGCTAAATTGGTGATCATTTTCTCTTTCTCATCTTTCATTACTCTAGGCTTGGAGGTAACGTGGGCATACCCCTTGCTCCACATTGCCAATTTCAGGCCATTCTCCTTTCCTTCTTGTAGTAGAGGCTACAAGCTCTCTGAGTTTGGTTGGTAAGGAAGGGCTCTCAGTTACACTGTTCCCTGGAGAATTGTTCTCAACTGACAAGAGCTTCCTGGACAAGAGCTTACAACCTCTCCTCAGAGTGAGGAAGTTGCCCATAGCCAGTAATTGACTGACATGAAGTACAAAAATCAGCCACCTTGACCCAAGTTGGGCAATTTTGTGATGCTCTCAGACCTCCCTATTGGATCAGGCTCAGGCAATGTTGCAGCAAGACCCATATCTATGCATATTTTCTTCACTTTCCCTTTTTATGCTTCCTTCACTTTCTTACAGGGCCCTCATGAGCTCAACCTTTCAATAAATCACTTACACCGATACCCTCCTTTCAGGGTACGCTACTAGGGAATCTTGCCTAAGATATGGTCGCATAAACCTTTGCCATGTCATCAGACTGTATTATCCATTACCTCTCAATGCAACAGCCTTTTACAGATACCCAGATCACTTACCCTTTCTTTGATTTTTTTTTTCAGTTTTCCCCTTAACTGTGAATATAAGACAACTCCAAATATGAGAAGATGAGCTCATGTGTAACCCATCACTAGGAGGTCTCACCTCCAGCTAACATAACCCTTAACTCAAGAATATAACTATGGAAAGGCCTGGCCCTAATGTTTGCAGAGCATGAGGCAGAGTACTAGTGAAGGCCCACATATTGTGGTTTAACTATTTATAAGTTTTAAATCAAGGTAACAAACTATCAAATAAAATATATTCTCTTCTTCTACTTTGACAAATATAACTCCATAACAATGTAGAATTTAAAAGGGTGAGAATGAGCTCCAGGTGGCCAAGTCCCCTAAGATCCACTGACACCTAATATTATTGGAATAGATACAAAGAGAGGAGGACCAGAGTAGTACTCTCCAAAACACAAGGACCAAGGCAGAGGCCCCCTCTCACTCTCCGTATAAATGATGGTGCTGAACAAAGTGTTAAAACATTCTTTGTATTTTTATAGTGTGAATTGTTGGTCACTAATCCAATTTGAAATGATGTCTCCTAGTGCCCTGAAGAAAAGTTGCCTAAAGATCAGTACCAAAAAGGCTTATACTTCCTACACTGTCTCTGGGCTCTTCACCTTCCATTACTTCCAAGGAAATAATACAACAGGCAGAAAGAATAGAGGCAGAGGGTTCAGCAGCGAATTATAGCTTGCCCTAGAATTTGAGAACTCTGAATCAGAGAAGCTCTAAAATCTGTGTCAGCTTTGAAGAAGTATCTGCGTTTGATTGCTCAGACTTATTTAAAAATATTTATGAAATGACTATTACCTGTCAACCAACATGCTGAGCACTAGAGATAAAAAGAGGGAAATACTAATAATGTAGGAAAAAGAAAGACAAGTGAAAATAACAGCAATACACTATAATTGATCTACTAATTATTAAAAGTGTAGCAAGAACACAGAAAAAAAGAGTACTAAATTCAACTGGAGAATTAGGGAAAGATTCAGAGAAGAGATAGCAAAATTATGAGTGTAAGCTTTGGGGGCAATCACAAAGGAGTGCAATTAGGCAGATGGGTCAGATCATGGAAAAACACAGATGCAGAAGAACAGGTCATGTAAGGAGAACCATACATACTGAATATTGCTGGAAGGGAGTGGTAGAAAGTAAAGCTGAAAAAGTTAGGGCAAAACCTAAAACCTGTTGGCATACCAACAACAGTCAAAAAATTTAGACTTTATCATCTAAGCAAGGAAAAAAGAATATTGAACATGGAATAATTTAACCAATTTGAATGTTAGCAAGGGCCATTGTTAGCTATACTGGAGAGTAGTGACCTCTCAGGCTCTGGAGTCTAAAAAGAAGACCTCTATCGTCATTCAAGGAAGACATAATGAGCATCTAAATCAGGCAGCAAGTAAAGCAGAGAGAATAATAGGGAGAGAATCTTGGACCTAGAGTTGTCAGGATTAGACATGAGAACAAGAAAGAGGAGTCAAAAATAAATTTCTACCAGGGCACCTGGGTGCCTTAGTCAGTTAAACACCAACTTCAGCTCAGATCATGATCTCATGGTCTGTGAGTTTGAGCCCCATGTCAGGCTCTGTGCCGACAGCTCAGAGCCTGGAGCCTACTTCAGATTTTGTGTCTCCCTCTCTCTCTGCCCCGCCCCCCGCCCCCCTCCCCCACTCATGCTCTGTCTCTCTCTGTCTCTGAAAAATGAATAAACCTTAAAAAAAATTCTACCAAGCATAAAACTGGCAGTTCAATGCATTCTAAAATTCATCTTATATTCACTTATGTGACTGTGATGGTAAATCAGTGACACCTCCATGTTGTGACCCAAGACAACATGTGTTGATTTTGTTCTGAGAACTGAGAGTTGTAGTCACATATGCTTAGTTTGAGAGATGATTATGTCAGGTACATAATCCACCTATGCTCATAGGCTGTGGTCCTACCTCTCTGGAGTCCTAAATGAGACTCATCTACGCAACTGAGGAATACATATATAAATATTATGGCCACTTATCTTCACCTGATTCTCCCACCCAAATTTACACAATTGGCAAATAAGTCCAAGCAATAATTAGAACTTCTTTGTTGCACGTTCAAAGTATGTTTCCGACTGGACTTATGAAGTATTTTAACCTTTTTAGCCACTAATTTGTTTAGTTAAATACTTACATTGTCTTTTGTTTCTCGATGGATTTTTTAACTTTTCGAAGTTTGTTGGTTACATCATGGGCTTCTTTATCAGCTTTGAGAGACCTTTTTTCCGCTTGCTTTTGCTCCAGGGAAGTTCTCACGCTTAAAGCCCTCTCTTCTACATCTCCTAAGTTAAATCTACAAACAAATGAAAAGACTCCTTGCCTTGAAAACAATATCATTATCAAGATTCAAATAAATTTCCATCTACTGTTAACATCCTGACATATACTTGTCAAGTTTTTAATTCCACTAATCTTTAGGTCTACCTCCTAAACAGAATCAAAGGCCCTTAGCATTCTGTAAATATATGTAAGTTCAGATTTCACAAATCTTCTGTGAATTTTAGAGACTCCTTTATTTTTCTCTTTGTTTTTTTCCCCAGTTTTATTGAAGTAAAATTGACATGTGACATTGTATAAGTTTAAGGTGTTCAGTAAGATGATTTCATACACGTGGATATCACAAAGTAATTACCATAATAAGGTTTGGTAACACATCCATCACTTCACATAGTTACTTTTTGTGTGTTAGTGTGGTGAGAAGATTTAAGATCTACTCGTTTAGCTATTCTAAAGTACACAATACAGTATTGTTAGCTATAGTCACCATGTTGTACATTAGATTCCCAGAACTTAATCATATTATAAAAGTTAATTTATACCCTTTGACCAACATCTCTTCATTTCTCTCACCCGCTGTGTGCCCCCAGTCCGTGGCAACCACCAATCTACTCTGTTTGTATGGGTTCAGCTTTTTTAGATTCTATATATACAGTGAGATCATACAGTAAAAATTTGCTCTTAGGCAGTAATGGAGATAATCTCGGGCTCTCACCCTAACCTTCTGGATTGTAGTTACTTCTTTCCAGAAACCAGATAAACCTCAGGTGTTGCTGGCCTTTACAATCCAGAAATGTTTCCAGGCTCTGGGCTTTTTACCTTTTGAAACGTAAATATCTAGGGACCTGGTGGTCCAGACTTCCTGCTACTGTAGGACTTAAACTAGCAACCTAGTGCAGGTTGTAACGATTTGGCCCTTTCAGACCTGATATATTAACTAGGAAAATAGGTAAAAGACCAAATTCACATGGTATGTGAAGAGTAATATGCTTCTAGGGGAAGTAAAATTAAAAAAAAAAAATTCCTTATCTTTACATCACATGCATTTCCCTGAGTCAGGAAGTTAGGACCTTTGATAAGAAGACTGAAATGTCCATGGAAGTTTTAATCTCCTCTCAATATTTTATTGGCAAAATGCTGCGGCTGACAGTAGCCAATAGCCATAATTACTATACTAACCACAGCTTCTTAAAGCAAATTGTAAGTTGGCTCTAATCAATAAAGCTTTCTAAATGTGAGGCAAAGAGTTTTTGTAAAGTCTTTAAAGAGCTAGCATGAAGAGAAAATCTTGTTAGCTATTGAAAAGTAAATAAATTGGCATACTGGTGAAGTAAAGATTTAAAAAAAAGGCAGTCTATACCACATGGCAGGAAATTTTATACAGTAGACAATGAAACAATAAAGTTAGTAAACACTTAGACCTGCTATTTTAACTAAGTGTCTAAGTAAACACTTAGACACTACTCTAACTGTCTTATATATATTTACTCATTTTGTATTCACAATGATCCTATGAGGAAAGCACTGTTACTATCCCGGTTTCACTACTGAAAAAATGGACACATAAGTGATCTGCCCAAGACTCCACATTTGTATGTGGCTGAGTCTGGCCTCTAAGTCCATGTTCTTAACTATGCAATCATGTTGTTTCTCTTTTATATTAATGCAACTTACATGATCTAGGTAAACATCTGTATGAAATGACATCATTTTCATCACAGTACTTCACTGTTAAAAATCTAAATCACTTGGAAATAATTTTTTCCTCTCAAATCTCTCTGATAACCTATTTGAAATGAATGTGCTCATGACTGGACTTCAGCCAATAATACTGTGTAGTGCTACACTTAGGACTTTCATAATTTATTTGTATTTAATTCTCACCCCAACCCTATGCATTGCTATTTTTCTCACCTTATTTTGCAAATGAGGAAACTAAGTTTGAAAGTCATCAGGTAGCTGTTTCGAAGTGCCATACTAATTGACAACAGAGGTAGGATCCAGACTTGAGCCTGACTGTGAAATGCATGTTTTTAAGCACACTGATACTGTCATTAACATTAAACATGCTTCACACTTCTTTTTTCTAGAGACCAGACTGGAGACGTTGACAGGTACAACTATTATTTGAAAAGCTCTCAGATGCACAGATTGAGCCCTAAAGTATCCTGATTTGTTGATGATCTGGAGTTACTTATGAGTAAATTAAACTGCATAAGACCAAGGATTTTCATAGTACATTTTCTAAAGAGCCCAAAATTCCATAGACATGCCAAGATTCAATTCCTCAAGCAAAATTAAATCCATGATATTTTTGTGAAATATGGTCCTTTTTTTTTAAACATTGATGGATTTTAATGAATCAAAATTAAACAGAATTATTTAACAAAAAATAGCATAGGCAAAGTTAATGGACAGGTGCTAGACTCAGAGAAGATAACTGCCAAATTAGTAACTGACAATGAATTAATTAGAATTCCTGAAAATAATACTCTGGTTTCTCTTCAGATCGTATAAATCTTTCACCTTTTAGAATTCCTGAAAATAGTAAAAAAAAAAAAAAAAAAAAAAAAAAAAAAAAAAAAAAAAGCTACAAAACCCAAAAGAAAAATTACTTGAATAGCACATGAGCAAAAACTTGAAAGACTACTTACTTGAAAGAAATGCTCAAAGTCAATCCCGATCAGAGTAATGCAAATTACAACAGTAGCAAGACATGATTTTACACAATCAGAATGACAACAATTAGAAAAACCGATCCCACAAGCTTGTGACGATAGGTCACAATAGAACCTCATGAACTACTGATGGGACTTACATTTGGGGTAAGTCAACTTACCCCATTAGTTTGTCCACACTACAAAATATGGTTATTGTGCTCCTAGGTATAGGTTCCAAAGAAGCTTTTACAGGTGCATAAAACACTATATATTCTATTATACACTGCCCTTTGTTTTTTTTAATTGTGGTACAATTAATATACAAGATTATATTAGTTTCAGATGGGCAACAAAATGATTCAATATTTGCATATATTATGAAATGATTGCAATAATTCTAGTTAATATCTGTTACCATACATAGTTACAGAATTTGTTCACTTGTGATGAGAACTTTTAACAACTAATCTCTTAGCAACCTTCATATATGCAGTACAATATTCTTAATATAGTAGCTATGCTGTACATTACATCTCCATGATTTATTTATTTTATATGTGGAAGTAAGTCTTGACTCCCTTCACACATTAGGTGAAAATATTTTACTTTTTAAATATTTTAAGACTGTATGTGTACATGAACAATAAATATAGTTATTTTTGGATTTCTATTTTACAGTTAGGCTCCCAGAAATATCCCAGATGCACAGAATTGTGTTTGTTTCTAACTGAAATCTATAGCCACACTCTAAAGTAAAGTAAGTGAACTGTGTAACTTCTTAGTAGTTTGAAAATTTATTTTCCTTGTCCCAATAACAAAGGTCAAAGGAACCACTGTACTGTAATCTCCAAAAGTTCCAAACACAACAATACATTTAATTATCATTATTATTTTAAATATATATCACCAGTAATGATTAATTACTATGTCTATTTAGGTGTAAACAATTTCATTAAACTTTGCCACTTAAGCGAGATTATGTTGCCTTATTATTTATTTATTTATTTATTTATTTATTTATATCTATGGCTTCTTTAAAGCTTCCATGGCTTAAAATAGTCTGAAATTATCTAAAGTAAATAAAGCATTTTTTCTGATCCCAAACTGTGTGATCCAAGTTAATATCCAATTAATAAATATATTTTCGTATAATTTATACTTCACCAAAACTGGATGATTACATTCAATTTTAAGCTATTTCATGCTACAGCACATAAAATTTAGCAAGATAGCAGTGTCTCAAAGTTACAGTTCCCATAACCATAAATTAAAAACAATAAAATACCCCATGAATAAAGATGCTAACATATAGTAAGGATACTTTAATTTTATATGGGATACTTGTGTACATAAACATTCAATTTATTTTGCAAAGAACCTCATTATTTACTGGAGATGTATAAGACTGAAACAAAAATATAATAGTTTACAATAAAAATATAACAAAAAAAGGAGTAGAAAACTATTTAAAGATGGCAATTTGTAATAACACAAGTAAAAAAATTTTTTCAAGAACTGAACTAGAAAGATGCTAAATGTGCATTCTGCTAACAAATGAGCACCAAAAAGAGTAATGAACAGCTTATTACAACAGTGGGTTTTGTAACTTTCCTCACCTTAAAAGAATAAGCCTGATACAAATCATAAAAAATAAAATTAAATTAGATGACTTACAAAAAAAATAATGCCGGTAACTTTTCCATTTTCCTTAGCTTCTCAACGAGCAGTGGAAACATTTTTACTGTGTTTCCTGAACTAAATACTGAATCAGGACTAAGATTCCTCAGAACCATTTTGGCCTGTAGCAATGAATAAAAAATTTTATTAGTTTTAAATGCTGCATAATAAAAAAAGGAATTACTACTTTTGGCTAAAATATTTTCATGGTCATCTAATCTATGTTTCTGAGCTTTTTAAAATAAAATATAATACCAAAGTAAGTATAAAATTATAAAATTTTGTAAAGAAACCATCAAAGAAGTACGTAAATCAATGCACTAAAAGAACAACGACAAAAAGAGGAATATATATGTATATATACACGCACACATATATGCAATTTAACATGTAATTATTTAAGTCGACACAAATCAGTCAGAAAGAGGTTGTTGAGTAAATGCTGCTGGTTATACTGTGGCTGAAGGCAGGGTAAATCAGTTTCTCTCCATGTCATGTATAAAAATCACTTTCAAATACATTCTGAATGTTTTTAAATGACAAAATAAATGGAAGGAAATGGAAGTTAATTATGTTTCTGAATGGGAGATGATCTAACTCAAAACGTAATGTAAAAAACTCACATGGGAAAAGTCTAATATATGTCACTCCCCAAAAATCAAAAACCACAATGTGTGACAATAAGACAAACTTCAAAATATAAAAACCATCATCAACTTACTTAATATAAATATGTAAAACTTACATGATCCCAACTTAAGGTTTTAATATACAAATAGTTCCTACAAGTTGAAATAAAAATCATGAAAGAAAAAAATTACAATTGGAATGCCTGGGTGGTTCAGTCAGTTAAGCATCCAACTCTTGATTCTGGCTCAGGTCATGATCTCACAGTTTGTGAGATCAAGCCACCCATCAGGCTTTGTGCTGACAGCATGGAGCCTGCTTGGTATTCTCGTCCTGTCTCTCTGCTCCTCCCTCCCCCCCCCCTCTCTCTCAAAATAAATAAACTTAAAAAAAAAAAAATCCCAAGACAGCAGAAGATAGAGGAGTAAAGAATCTTCTCATTTACTGTTACTGTGATTTCAATCTCTCTGCTGTCATCAAGAACACTGACTCTGTGGATAATGACCCCTCTGTTCTTATCTATTATAACACCAAACAGGAATTCCTGGCTTCTGGTACATGTTTTAGAAAGCACCAAGTATTAAACAAAGACCAATTTCCTTTTCCTCTTTCTATTCTATCTCCGAATCACTAGACTTCCAACTTACAATCCTAAAATGAAATTTTGAATGAAATTCAAAAATGAATTTTTTCATTCCTAAATTTTTTCATTCCTAAAATGAAAATTGAAGACTAAAATAATAACAATAATAGTAGTGGTGATAATGACACCAAGGTAACTCAAGAAAACAAGGAACATATTGTTTTGCCAAAAAAACATGTGAAAATTACCTCCTCAGCATGGCCATTTTTAATCCAACTTGTTAATTCTGCCTTTAAGCTCTCTTCGTATTTTCTAGCATCCAACTTTTTAATGACTATTTTATTCTTACAATGAATGGATTTCTCTGGATCCAACTCCTTGAAAAGAAATGCCACAAAGTTAAATAAAATCATGCAAGAAAATCCAAAGATGTTTCTCAATTATACATTTCACTAAAAGAATTACAAGCTTCTTGAGAGTATAAACTATTAAACGTCTTTTTATCCCCCCAAAGTTTCCAGTACATAAACCTAATAGGACAGATGAACTCTTCAAAGGAAAGAATGCAGCGCAAAACCAAGTAGAAGATGAAAACAGACAGCAATTAGGGCATAAAGAGAGAAGGGGAGCACAATGAAAGAAGATGAAGGAATATGAATCCAAGATGTAAAAGGAGACTAAGATATTGTAGCACCCCAGAAATTGAAAGAAGAAATATTTTCAAGAATTCAATGGCATTGCACCCCTGTTAAAGTAACACACACAATATTAGGAAGAAGAATGTCTGAGAAGGGGCAGTTGTATTTTGGAGAGTATATGTATGATTTTAAAAGATTAGATGCACATGATCAGAAAGGGTGAGAATTTGTCTTTATGAACAGCAATGTTACCATCCACTATAATAAAATTAATTCAGATTAATTGTGTAATTATTACTTACTTGGGCCCTGGGCCAGCTTTCCCAGAATTGAAACATGGTATCATAAAGCTGGATGGTTTCTCGAGGGGAAAGGGTAAGGTCAGAAGGAAATCCATACTTTTCAATCTACATTTAAAATAAAATTAACAATTTTAATATTCTTTTCTTTTATCTTATGTTCTGTCCTTTGCCTCATGAACCTGGGTAAAACCTCCGAACATGAGAGACCCTATTTTGGAACTGAAACTTTATTCTGTTTTTGAAACAGTAACTACAACGGACTATTGAACTGGGCAAAGGAATAGGACTGAAAGCAGGACTGTTGCATGTGCATTCTTGATAAAAACTAGACACTCTGAAAAAGATAGTTTCCTAGTAACTGACGTAATGTACTCAGAAAACCAATAAATTATAAAATGTCATCACATCTTCCAATCATAATTTTGGAAAACAACTTGTGTAAGTTTCCTGATAGGGAAAGATAGGATAAAATAGGCAGAGAGGGAATGATTAGGACCTGAGGTACCAGGGTAGGAAAAGACACATATTTTGGAACAATACTAGGAGGGTCTGACCACAGCAAACCCCCCTCAGGGGTAAGTGTCCTCTTAAGAATGTAATAAACACCACCCACTCCCCCTCAGGTTTCCCTCAGGAATTTGACAAAAGACCTAACTAAAAATAAGTAGTAAACCATAAAATGCATAACCCAAAAGGAATGACATGGCCATAGACCACCCCTCATACAATGGAAATGAGCCAATCACGAAGGGACAAGCCAGCACCTAGACTCATCAAGCCAATGAGGGTAGGACCTGAGAAGGAACTAGGGGGAAGGGAAGGGAGGGCCGACCCGAACCCTATAAAACAAGGACTCTAGCCTATAGTTCTCAGGCATTCACTTTCAAATGTGGCCTCTCTGTAGAGAGCTTTCCTACTATTCCTCCTTTCTGATCTTACACTCTAATAAACTTTTGCCTGCAGCTCATTTTGTGTCCACCTCTTCATTCTTCAAAGCAGCAAGACAAGCACCCTGGGGAGTTGAAGCAAAAAATCCTGCAACACCAGGCCTTGCTAATAAAGACCTCTGGCATTTACTTTTCAATGGGACAAAATTTGGGTTGCTACCCAAATCTGTGCTTCCCAGTTTGCAATTCTAAGACCCAAATAAATACTTTTGTTTCAGTTCAGTTCTTCCTCTTTTTTTCAGTCAGCAGCCCAGAGTCACTATCATGAACGCAAAGACTTTCAAAACAGCACTAAACCAAAAAGTTCAAATGATGGTCAGTGCTACATGCAAACAAAATACTAACCAAGAGTGTGCTTGATTTAGCAAAATTGGGGGGAAAAAAAAAAACTTCAAAAAGTGGGTTTATTGTTTCCCAAACCTTTTAATTGTGCTAATTCTCTATAGATGCTTCCACGTTTCGAATCAAGAATACTGGGAAGCTAAAAAATTGGTGGACTGTTTAGACAAGAAAACACAACCTGTACCCTGCAGGTTGAAATTGATTCAATTAGTAACATGATTCTTTGCTTTAGAGTACCAACCCAGGCTAAAGGGGACAAGTCGTACTTGCTTAAGTTCTAAGATAAGAACTTGGTCAACTTTAACACGAAGACTTTCAGATCACCTTCAGGACAGTCAGGAAAGCTTCTTCCCCAGCTCAGTCCCTTGGTTCTGCTTTAAGCCTCTTGGATAATGCAGGGCATTAATTTTTCCACAAGTATTTTAAAGCATAAATCAAAAATTCCTGTTTCTGAAAAAGCTTGCATTGTAGTATTTTCTGCTGGTGTCAGCCACTATTGGTAACAAAATTGCCTGTCAAACCATGATCCCTGAAATGACAGTAGGTATTCTTTAAAAGAAAGGGGAGTGTCTTTTCACGGGTGTTCTATTAAATAGGCTTCTAGAAGGTTTGCCATTGGAAATGTCAAATCTCAAAGAAGGGACAATCATATACAGATTTCTCCAAACTTATGTGACGATAGGGCATTTGTTTTAGTAAATAGCTGTTAAGTTTTAAAAGCTAGGTTTGGAAATTCTGGGTAATAAAGCCATGCCAAACACACACATTTGGAAAACAACAACAACAACAACAACAACAACAAAAACAACTGGCAGAATGGAAAGTACAGTAGAGTTTGAATTAGAAGATTTAGTTTCAATTCTACTTAAAAAGGCCAGTTTAGTTCTTCATCCATAATATAGGAATTAAAATATCTGTACTTCTGCCTGATAGAGTGGTAAAATCAAATAAGATACACATATCGGCATGATTTTTAAACTTTTAAAACTAGTAGATACGTAAGTCCTGAAGATCTAATGCACAGTATAGTCATTATAGATAACAATACTGTATTATAAACATGAAACATGCTAAGAGACTAGATCTTAATTACTGCCACCACAAAATAAAATCTTAATTATGTGACCTGACAGGGGTGTTAGCTAAAGCTACAAGGGCAATCATATTGCAACATATAAATGTGTCCAATCAGCATGTTGTACACCTTAAGCTTTCACAATGGTACATGTCAAATATATTTGTTAAAAAATCAATTAGTCTTGAATTAAGCTTGTGAAAAAACTTTAGGATGCAAATCATTCCATGGAATTATCATTTAGCATCTCTCAGTTGGACTATTAAAAGCTAGCTAGATAGTAACGACTGCATTATGTCAACATAATAACTGAATATGTTATTTTGGAATGTTAGCATTTTGTTCTTTTATTAACACTACTTGAAGGTGGTAGGGCACCTGAATGGCTCATTTGGTTTAAGCATTGGACTTTTGATTTTAGCTCAGGCATGATCTCACCGTTTGGTTTATGGGATCGAGCCCTGTGTCAGGCTCTATGCTGACAGCACAAAGCCTGCTTGGGATTCTCTCTCCCCCCCTTTCTCTCTGCTCCTTTCCTGCTCTCTCTCTCTCTCTCTCTCTCTGTCTCAAAATAAATAAACTTAAAAAAAATACTACTTGAAAATGGCAACTTTTTGCCTACTAAAATACATATATGTAAAATAAATTCAAAATGTGTCACAATTTTTAAGATATAAATCTTACTTCTGTCACTAGAATGTTTATGATTTCTTAAGTCTCTTATTTAACCTTTGTACAGAGCGTGGCTTTCTTCATTTCCAAAATGGACAATAATTCTGCCTATGCCACAGATTTGTTGTAAGAATTAAGTTCGGGGCGCCTGGGTGGCTCAGTCGGTTAAGCGGCCGACTTCGGCTCAGGTCATGATCTCGCGGTCAGTGAGTTCAAGCCCCGCGTCGGGCTCTGTGCTGACAGCTCAGAGCCCGGAGCCTGTTTCAGATTCTGTGTCTCCCTCTCTCTGACCCTCCCCCCGTTCATGCTCTGTCTCTCTCTGTCTCAAAAATAAATAAACGTTAAAAAAAAAAAATTAAAAGAATTAAGTTAGATTACGTAATAGGTCTAGTGAAATACTTGGCACGTGGTTGATGCCTCAACTGTCAATGAACAACTTATAAGTCTTAATTTTTTAAAACTAGTTTAATAACTCTGTGGCTAGAAGCTGGGAATTCAATTCAATTTTTCTCCACTACACAGTGAAAGAACTGGCAAAACCTGAGCCAGCCTAGACACAGAAGGAAGAAAACTAAAGGGTCACAGATTTGTCCCATCCTTCCTTTGTAAATACAATAGTATTATACCATGATGTTATTTTTGCAAACTACATTGTCCCTAACGCCACAGGTGATGGTAGGCATTGATCTGTACTGAGCAAAAAGAGGCAACAGTTCTTTCAAGGACTTCCTGGGGCTGACAGCTCTCCAGGAGTGAGCAGCTGTTCCTGTGTGACATGATAATTGGTGGCAAAGGCCAAGCTCTGCTTTTTGCCAGAAATAAGCCTCACATGGATGGAAGGGCAATCCTTCACCTAAGTTGGATTAAGGCCAGTTTACTCATCCTGTTCCACCCCTTCCCTTCTGAAATGATTTCTATGATAAAGCTGTAGGGGCAACAATCAAGGTGGATGGCTCTTCTCTTTATGTTGCCGCAATTTATTATGCTTTTTCTCACCACTCAGTTCTTTCATATTAATCTGAAGTTTACTATACAAGATCAGGAATTCTTTACTTGTTTGGAAAAATCTACCTGTTTTTCACTGATGCTCCTTTCAGGAAACATACTATAAAACATATGCTGCACACACAGCTGTCAACACACATTTAATAATGCTCGGGCCTTTGAGTACATCCTCCACGACTGCTACAAAAGTCCCGAAGTCAAGAAGACTCATACAACAGCATGACCTTTGCAGAAGTCACACAGGGTCAGAGCACACTGTAGCAGTTCTGTTGCTTTCCAGTTACTCCATTAATAGCTACTGAGAATAGAGGAAAGGCACTTGGACCAAAATGCCATTCTTGCTAGGTACTCCAAATCACTGTGCTCATTGCTACTTAAAGATAACCTGCCTTGAACCATCCTGCACAAAATAAATAATTTTTTAAATACTATGCTGTTATAAAAATGCCAAGTGATGACAGGGAAAGAAAAAAGGAGACAGAGAGAAAGAGAAAAGGAGAGAGAGGCAGAGACAGAAAAAGAAGTCTATTATTTATGTGTGGGTTATCATCCATATTCTAAGTCTGGGGTGTGAGTTAAGTCACAGGAATTTTGTCCATAGTTCAGTTTTATTTAGAGTTTAGATTGGGCCATTGCCACACAAAAGAGAAACTTTTCTAATAAAATTTATAAGAAAATTACCAGGATTAGGATTCATTCAGTTGCTCTTAGAAGCCATTGCAATATTGTCCAAAAGCTATAGTGAGTCTCATGCATTCACTCATTCAAGGATTTATTCAACAGATTACTCAGAATACTGTGATGACAGGGCAAACTCTGTACTCTATCTTGATTGCAACCTGCCCCCAACACTTATCCATGGTGCAAGAATGAGTTAGCTGAATTATCTATGCCTCACCTTCCTCATTTGTAAATGGGAATATTAACAAGACATCCATCCTAAAACTATTGTGATGTTTCCAAGACACAAAATATGGACAATTATTAGAACACAAATTCAATGCTCAATTTAGGTTGGCTGTCTTTATGTACCATACATTTATTAAGCACCTTTTATACACAGTTTGTTAGGAACTCATAAGGACACAAAATTTGTCTTCAAGGAGTTATTCTAGTAAGATAAAGGAGACATGTATAGAAGTAACTTTAGCAGTAAGCTGATCATGACTGCTGTCATACAAGAAATACAGACAAGATGCTATAGAAGTAGAAGATTACATCCAGCTAAGGAGGTCACAGAAGGACTCTGAAGATGTTTCACATTAGAAGAGTCATAAAAGATGAACAGGATCTGGACAACTGGCATTTAGCATCTAGAGTGAAACGCTCCAGGAACAATATAAATTATGAGGTAAAATATAAATCTTACTTCCAGGTAAGATACATCAGATTTTGGGGTGAGGTCAGAGAAGCCATAGGAAGCCAAGCTAAGGAGCTGTGCATTCAGTAACTTCCAAAGGACACTCATTAAAGCTTGGCAAGATCATAATTATGTTTTAGGAGGCTTAACTGACAACTTGGATTTTGGAAGGAAGACAGATTTTGGAAGGAAGACAAACTACTAATTATCACTCTGAGAGGCAATTAAGCTTGAATGGGGCCATTCCTAAGAATAGAATGAGAAAGGAAGAGAATTATGAAAGGAAAACTAAGAAATCTTCCTCCACAGACACCCCAATACCCCAAATGATGTCCCCAAACCTCTACTTTATTAATTTGCTACCAAAAAAATCATGTTGTGATTGGTATGTGAGCAAAACATCCTTTCCTTATTTAACCTAACTCAGTGATCAGATTCTCACATATACTAGGAACTGTCCACATATAGTTGTGCACTAAGAGTCAGTGTCACAGAAGTGGATGGAGAGACATGCATGTTGAGAAGAAGAAAAATGAACAAAGAAAATCTCTAAGAATAAATAAAATTAACCAAAAAACTTCAGGTTAAAATTTTTCACCATTTTCAAGCGTTGTGAATCCAGACACCACTGAGGGTTCATTGAAGACTACAAAGTTATTTTTGTTACTTTTAAAAAAACTAAGGTTAGAAATATTATTCAACCCTGAGAAAGGAGGATATCCTGCTGTTTGAAACAACATGATGCACCTTGATCACATTATAAGTTATACAGAGATAAGTCAGAGAAAGACAAGTAACTGCATGGTATCACTTACATGTGGAATCTGAAAAAGTCAAACTCGTAAAAAACACAGTAAAATGACGGTTATCGGGGGATGTACGGTAGGGTGGGTGGTAAGATCAGTGTTGTTTAATGGTACAAACTTGCAATGAGTAAATAAGACATAGAAATTTAATGTACAATATAATAAATATGGATAATAATATTGTACTATAATTATGTAATGTGATAGAGGTGCTAAATATTGTTATAACAATTATTTTACAATATAGAAGTACATCAAAATAACATGTTATACACCTTAAATTTATGCTACGTGTCAAATATATACAATAAACAAAGTAAAAAAGAAAACTAAGGTAAAATATCTGATATAAAGTGTGTAGTCTATAATTCTGGTAAGAATCATGTAGGCAGCTTTTCAATTATAATATATATACAAGTAATTTATATTACTCATAACAGATATGGCTAAAGTATTACTTACATGATCTGTTGTTAGTGCAGCACATGGGTGAAAATGATCAAAATAGATGTCATCATGTGTTATTGAACATATATGCTTCTCTAAATCATTGTATCTCTCTCCATAGAGCACTAACAATGAAGAACAAGAATTTCCAAATCAATGGACACATAAGGACTGAACTGATTTTAGAGCAAAAGAAAAATTCCAAACATACCAAGTCTAACTTTGTATGATTCCTTCATTCGAAACTGATATTTGTGAGAACTGGCACAATAGCCAGCATTTCTATTTTTTCCCATTGTATTGTCTTCTTGTTTCCAGTAGCGTTTTACTGATTGTAGCCACCTTAAAAGATAAATTTACGTATCATGTAAGCAGTAATATAGTAGTACTTCTTGTGACATTAAATATTTTAAATAAAGAAAATCTCATATGCTGGGGTGCCTGAGTGGCTCAGTCGGTTAAGCGTCAGACTTCGGCTCAGGTCACGATCTCACAGTTTGTGAGTTCGAGCCCCGCGTCGGGCTCTGTGCTGACAGCTCAGAGCCTGGAGCCTGCTTTGGATTCTGGGTCTCCCCTTCTCTCTGCCCCTCCCATGCTCATAATCTTTCTCTGTTTCTCAATAATAAATAAACATTTTTAAAATTTTCATATGCCTTAAAAACTGTACTTAAAGGAATAGGCCCTGGAGGTATACTACCTGAGACTGAATCCCAGCCTCCTTATCTGCTATCTGTGGTTCTTGGTTGAATCACTGACACTCTCTGTGCCTCATTTTCCACATTTTCCACAAAGAACACAGATCTATCACTTAAAGTGAACTTTTTTAGGGATATGAAAGAAATTTTCTACTCAATTGCAGATCTGCCTGGGACATTCCTTGATTTTCTTTTATTAGGTGTGGCCTTTCTCAGCACCTGCTAGGAGGTGCTATTGATGTTCTGTTCCTTAAATAGTCAGAGATAAGTTAATAAACTCACCAGAATGTTATGAAACTCGTCAGAACCCATATAGAAAGTATAAAATTTTAAATACAAAAGCATTTATATAATTGGAACATAAGGCCTACTCAGTAAGATGTTCAGGGTTACTTATGGTAGCTGAAAGAGCCAAAAAGGGACATCGGATCATGACAAGGAGATGCTCCCAGACTTCTGCTCCAATTTCTCCACCAAGACAATGGACCTATTAAAGCAAAAAATTTCTCCTTTGAAAAGCTTACTTAAAAATAGCAAATTAAAACAGGACGTAAGAGCTTGGATCATCATACACACTTTCCTGTTACCTTTAACTGCCCATACAAAGTTTTTATAAATATCCCCAAATCCAGATAATAGAAAAATTTGACATGTATTTTCTTGGTTTTTTAAAATATTTATTTACTTACTTTTGAGAGAGAGGGAGAAAGAAAGAGAGAGAGAGGTAGGGAGGAGGAGAGAAAGAGAGGGAGAGACAGAGAGAGAGAATTCCAATCAGGCTCCACACTGTTAGTGCCATCAGCACAGAGTACAACAGGGGGCTCCATCCCACGAAACGTGAGATCATGACCAGAGCCGAAATCAAGAGTCCAACGTTTAACCAACTGAGCTACCCACGCACCCCTACACAAATTTTCTTTAATCCTCATAACCAATCCATCAATAACTCCTCTTTCTCTTATTCCGGAAATTTCTTTCAATTCTATGCATTTCTTGCATGTCTACTGCCAGCCAAGTCATCATCACATCTCAGTGCACTACCACAATATCCTCCTGACTATTATCCTAGCTTCCTTTAATGCCCCCAGCATTCTCCATATCATTAGCCAGAATGATAGGTCTAAAAGATAAATTCGATCAGGCCATGTCTCTAATTAAATTTCTTCAGTATCTTCCTTTACACATGAAACAAGATATTAATTCCTATTATAAAAATGTAAATATCTTCTATTTGCCCCTATAAATCTCCATTGTTTTCCATCCTGCTCTCTGTGGCCAAAAAAAAAATAAAATAACCTATAGAGATTGCTTTAAAAGAACTCCAATATTCTCAGGTTCCACTGGACTCGGCCAATGGACAGCCTTGGCAAGGGATCAGAAGAAGGGAGGAGAATGAGCATGAGGTCTTTGTTCCACTGGATCCTTTCCTTAATGGTTACCTTGAACTACCTATGTCCCTCAACTAAGATAAATACTCACAGTGTGGCTAGCTCAATCAGAATCTCCTTCTGAGTCTAAGTAACTGCTTCTTTGCCTTGCCCCTTAAAGCACAGGGGTAAGTTACCGGCCTAGGTTACTGTATTAATCTTTATAGTTTCCCTCACACACATTTTTGGAAAACTCTCTTCTTGAATTGTTGTGTTTTTACTGTGCCATTTGTTTCCTGTTGGGTCCATGACTGATAAAAATAACTTACATAACTGTCATTATTATTAGAGACCAAAATTCTTTGCTTTAGAGATCAAAGTTTGGATTTTGAAATCTCTGTCCAGGAAAACTTATGCCATGGTGGTTAATTGTGCTCCCCTGAAACAGTAGTCACCAATAGCAGGTATCTTTGCCACATAGAGTTCCGCAGCATATACTAATAACCCCTATTGAATCACAACAGGAAAACAGAGCCAAAAGACATATGATTCACTGGGGAAACCATTTAAAAGGCAGCACCTCCTCCACCCCCGCCACCACCAAACCTGAACTCTACACAAAGGGACAGATGTCTTGAAGCACCAAATATCTTCATTATAACACTTATGCACACTAGGAAATCAACCTAGAGAAATAATACCAAACCTACCTCATCAAATATAACATATCTGATCCTTTTCACCCATGCTTGGCGATGAGGAGATAACAGCAGAATTTCAAAGCAGGCAGGCACTGTAATAAGTACCTAAAAATAACATTGCATAAACAAACATTTTGAGTACTTACTATGTGCAGACTTTGTTATAAGAACATAAAGATAGAGTTATAACTCCTAAATGTACCTGCTAATAACTAGGATATAGTATTACTTTTGAGAATGTTTCTTTAAAATTGTGATATATTAGGTTGAACCTTATGAAACTATAATTCTTATGCATCAAAGTGGCAAAATATCAGTTTGAAGTTTAAAATTCTTATCTATAAGCATTCAAAGCAATACAAACAGAGTTAATCATCACAGGTTTATTTCCTCAAAATCAGACCTTGAGATAGTTTTGTTTGAAGAATTTCTATTTTCAAACATGGGGAGAAGCAGGATTGGGCTGAGGAAGGAGCTAACCTTCAAAACAAGCCTGAAGAAACCCTGGCCAACCTGGCTCAGAATTCTGGAGTGAATACTGGTTGTCAGAAATAGTCCACATCAGGCCAAAATGTCCCGGTGTTCATACTCTAGCCTAACTCAGCCACAGGACACAGACTGTGGAGGCAGAGCTGGAGGAACTGACAGCTAGTATTTGTCTTGACCACCCTCGCCACATTTGGGCAGCAAAACTGTCCTTGAGAGGCAGTCTGGGTAGCATATCTTCATGCCTGCTCTGCTGTGTTCTACGATCATCTTTTCACTTTTTGTTCAGTCTTACTTGTTTATTTATGAATTCGTTAAGGAGGAAAACTATCTATGATTTACTTAGTGTCAGGTATTCTATCAATAACACAACATTTTTGAAATTATGATGAGTATCCTACTCATCAAGAACAGTAAGAGTTTCCTAATTAGCAAGACAAAGTAATTCTTGTTAGAAATCAGTGTTTGTGAATTTTTAATAACATTGGATTCTTCAGATCATTTTGAATCCATTTATAAATCAAGATGATGCAGGAAACAATAACTGAAATATGAAATCAAAATTTAAGCACCCTCAGAGAAAGACGACTGCTAGTTCTCACTCTTTGGAATATAACAGTATTAAATTTTCTGTAAAGTCATTCATCTCTTGTAAATTCAAAAAAAATATTTCCACAAGGCTTTGTGCAGATGTGGAATCTCTAGTATAAGAAACATATATTAGTACTATTAAGTAATTTAATAACAAATGCATTAATTAATATATCCTACCTGACAGTTTAGGGCATCATGACGATAATCCCTTGTAAAAACACCACATAGAGCTTCACCATTTGGCAGATTTTTGGTAAAACGACTCTGAACAGTTGCTGCCACTTGATTAACAAGGGCCTGATTGATAAAGGATTAATAAAGGAAGAGATTCAATAATCACATAATAAAGCACGGGTGAAACCTCAGAGAACAACAGGAACAGTCTAAAAATATGTATGACTACAAGTACAGAAGCTTAACAGCCCCTTTCTTATACCCATCTACTCTAAATACACTCACATATTCTCTTTGAGATATTTGACTAAGCATGTGAACCTCATTGATAAACCTCAACTTAAAGTAAAATGGGAAAAAAATGGCTTAATCAGAAAAAACAGGAAATGTTGCTCACACATAAGAAAGAAAATAGCTGAATACCTTTGACAAAGGCTTAGAAAGAAGCTGTGAGTCTACTATAAAAGAAAGATCAAGTGAAGGATAGTCAGATTTGTAGTTCTCATATTTGGGGACTTCCTTCAGATACCTAAAGTTTAAATATAGATACATGAATACTTTGGATCAAGTAGGTAGCCTGGCTAGTGGAACTGAGTATGTGGAAATCTATGAACATCTATTTCACACTTATGCACACGCCCCCCCCCAAAATCCACATAGATTAAAACATAAAGGTTAAAACATACACATAAAGACACTAAAAGTGAACATTTTCATATATTTTCATATATCTGAGCACACACACGGAAATACTAAATGAAAACATTGATAAGCCTGACTACACAAAGATATGAACAGATTATTATCATTTATATGACCCAATATAGTAAAAAGCCAAAATAAAAGTATATTTATTATAACATATAAAGAATAATATACTTAGTATACAAAACTCTAACAACCCAATAAAAAGAAAAGCCCACTTCTTCCTTAAAAATCAAAACATGGGCAAATGCATCCACAAGTAGTTCATGAATAAAGAAATGTCAATGTCCAGGGGCGCCTGGGTGGCTCAGTTGGTTGAACGTCCAATTTCTGCTCAGGTCATGATCTCACAGTTCGTGAGCTCGAGCCCCACATCGGGCTCTGTGCTGACAGCTCAGAGCCTGGAGCCTGCTTGGGATTCTCTGTCTCCCTCTCTCTCTGCCCCTCCCCTGCTCGCACTCTGTCTCTCTCTCTGTCTCTCTGTCAAGAATAAGTAAACATTAAAAAAATTACAAAAACAAAATGTCAATGTCCAAAAAAAATCACATAAAGATACCCAAAGGACTAGTGATCACAGAAACGCAAATTGAAATCTGAGAGAAGTTTTCACTTGTCAGTATCGCAGAAACTTTATTTTTATGGCAGATACTTTTCAAGTGATAACAGAAATGTTGGAGAAGAAAAGAGACTATACACTGCCATACGTGCCAGTGGAAATAAAAATGGATTTAAACTTTTAAGAGAGTAATTTGGCAATATGTACAGTGTTGACTTACTAAAATTCCATCTCTGGTTAGCTTAATTTTTCTTGATAAATATTATTAATTCCTGCAATGAGCACTTAATGTTTTAATAGCCATGAAAAACCAAAAAGCTACAATAAAAAATAATAGGGCCTGATTTCAATTAACCGTACTGATCAATCTCGTTCTCAGGCTGACCACAAGTCACTAAACTTTACACATTTTCCTAGAAACGGAAATGGAATTTGAATTCACTTTAATCTATAGAATTGAAGTTATCTCAACTAAATTTGCCTTTCCTAAGAGTAATCACATTACAAGCAAAGGGTCATGAATGAGGAAATACAAACATACTTGCCATAAATCAAACTTTCTCCTGAACGACAAAGATCATACTTTCTGTTTTTAATTTTTTTTTTTTTCAACGTTTTTTTTAATTTATTTTTGGGACAGAGAGAGACAGAGCATGAACGGGGGAGGGGCAGAGAGAGAGGGAGACACAGAATCGGAAACAGGCTCCAGGCTCCGAGCCATCAGCCCAGAGCCTGACGCGGGGCTCGAACTCACGGACCGCGAGATCGTGACCTGGCTGAAGCCGGACGCTTAACCGACTGCGCCACCCAGGCGCCCCGTATACTTTCTGTTTTTAAGCTCAACATCAGGCAGTAATAGACATAAAAGAAAAATGGCAAAACAATCTGGCTTGAGAAACAGGCCAGTCACAAATGCCCAACAGCAGATTAGATCACTCTCATAAATTCTGGAAAGGCAGTATTAGATTCCTAAGAGACTCAACATTGCCCAGCAAAGTGTGGGTGCTTCTCTCAATTCAAATATAATACTGAATGACAAAATCCCAAGACCAGACTTTTTCCTCACAATGGCTCTAAGAAAAGTGTTATTTTGGCCTCTGAAACTGGCAGGGGAAAATGCGGGTCAAAAAACAAAGTGAAAGTTCTGGAAACAGAGAATAAATCGGTGGGTACCAGAGGGTAGGGGTAAGAGGGGATGGATGAAATGAGTGAAGGTGGACAAAAGGTATGAACTTCCAGTTTTAAAATAAGTAGTAGATATGTAATGTAGAGCATGGTGACTATGTTTAACAATACTGTACTGCATAGCTGAATGTTACTAAGAGTATATATAGATCTTAAAAGTTCTCATCACTAAAATAGTTTGTAGCTATATGAGGTGATGGGCGTTAACTAAACTCACTGTGGCAATCATTTCACAATATACACACATACCGAATTATGTTTGGTACACCTTAAATAACACAATAATGTTATATGCCAATTATAGATTAAGAAAACTGGAAAATAAATAAATAACAAAAAGTGAAATAGATTCACCACGTGACTAGATGCATTATTTTAAAAGAGGAGGTTCAGGAATGAAAGAGAAAATTCAAGTCACGTGAGCGCTACCTTTGTTGGTGCAACATACACGACCACCCCTTCATTGCTCTCCTTCAGCACTTTCTCCATGCAGTAGTAGGAAGCATAGGTTTTGCCCGAGGACGTTGGGGCAACAATCACTGCTGACTCATTATTATCCACAACATCGAGGAGTTCACGCTGCAGGGTTCAGAACACCATTCATGTGGATAACAGGAACAGCATGTTACCAAAACAAATATATGAATGCACTTCCAATATTTTTCTGAACTTCAAATGGAGTAACTGGGAGTTGAAAACACATGAAGAAACATAACAGGAAAGTCTGAAGAACTCGCGGCATTCTCTCAGAAGAGAGAACTGTTACGCTTTTGAGCATCCGGAGGTAGGTTTGTGTGTGAAAAATGGAGACTGAGACTGAAGAAAGTATCTTGTCATTGGGAAGATTTTTTTTTCTAAGTATTTTTCATTGACTAAGTACAGCTCTTCTCCAAAGGCTTTGAGAAATGAAGTTCAGGGGCGCCTGGGTGGCGCAGTCGGTTAAGCGCCCGACTTCAGCCAGGTCACGATCTCGCGGTCCGTGAGTTTGAGCCCCGCGTCAGGCTCTGGGCTGATGGCTCGGAGCCTGAAGCCTGTTTCCGATTCTGTGTCTCCCTCTCTCTCTGCCCCTCCCCCGTTCATGCTCTGTCTCTCTCTGTCCCAAAAATAAATAAATAAATAAAAAACGTTGAGAAATGAAGTTCTAAGAAGTAACCAGTATGTATTTTTTATGATGGTGAAAAGGTAGCTGAGGAGAAAAAAATCAACCATTCATAATTTTACCAGTTATCTTTTACTTTGTATATAGAAGAATACCAGATCCCTCCTTTGGAGGGTATGTGAAATTTTCAGTTTATGCTTTTATTCATCAAAATGATGAATAATCAAAGAATCATATGATTTGGCAGAAGATGGAAAAACATCCCAAACCTCAGTCTGCACATTCTTCATCTAGGTCCACTCTGGGCCACACCTCAAAATAAAGTGTACATCAAAAGAATTGAAATGTGTGGAGGATTAATGGAGAACACCTGGCTGCTTTGTGTCCTGCACTAAAGTAAGGAACTAGTCCTCTCATTACTGAAAAGGAGGGGGGAGTTTTTTAAGATATCCCACCATCATCAATATAAGATAAAGTCATATTCTGTTTTTTTAATATGATTATTTATTGTCAAATTGGTTTCCATACAACACCCAGTGCCCATCCCAACAAGTGCCCTCCGCAATGCCCATCACCCACTTTCCCCTCCCGCCCCACCCCCCATCAACCCTCAGTTTGTTCTCAGTATTTAAGAGTCTCTTATGGTTTGCCTCCTTCCCTCTCTGTAACATTTTTTTTTCCCCTTCCCTTCCTCCACCGTCTTCTGTTAAGTTTCTCAGGATCTACATAAGGGTGAAAACATAGGGTATCTGTCTTTCTCTGTATGACTTATTTCACTTAGCATAACACTCTCCAGTTCCACCCATGTTGCTACAAAAGACCGTATTTCGTTCTTTGTCATTGCCAAGTAGTATTCCATTGTATATATAAACCACAACTTCTTAAGATAAAGTCATATTCTGAACTGGAAGTCTGTTTGATTGAACCTATGAAATTGCACTTTTATAGGTAAACATGTTCAATTTATCAGCAATTTTTTTAGTCCAATCTATGCAGAACCACACCATTTAATTCTAAGTTTTATATCCATCAATTTTACATTTATTTATAGAAGAATGACTACTATGGTGACATGTGTAGCATGTAAATATCTAAACAATTGCTGTACTATTTAAACTACCAAAATTGGGCACATTTACATGTGAAATCCTATTGACACAGGGAAAACACAGAGATTGCTCTGCAATGATACAACTGGATGACACACAGACAACTTTAAAAATATATATGTGAATTCATCAAAGTACCTCCTAGGCAATGGTCAATATACAAAAAAATGAATGAAAAGAAAATTTCACTTTAAGCGAAAAAGAATTTACCAATGACATTTTCAATGACGAAATAATTTTAAACGACAGGACTCAATATTAAGTTCATGCCAAATATAAGATGTAAAGCCACAATAATGAAAAGTTTCTGAGATAACATTTAATAATAAAATACAAATAAAATAAAATTTTTGTTTCATTCAATTATTACCTGCCACGTGTCAGGAATAAAATCCTGCACTCTGGGATCTGGATCTTTTCTCTCATCTCGTATCAAATAATGGCCCATGTATTGTAGTTGAAACCGAACTGGTCCCATGCCAACTGAATATTTATCCATTTTCTTCTCCTTTATGTCATCTCCTACAACCTATATTAATTCAAAAGTCCATTTGGAAAGTGATTTTAAACTATAACATTGTTTAAATAATTAAAATATTTATTACTGAGCACTTTTTATGAGAAGAGTATTTTACCACATTTTCAGTTTTGTAATATTTATTGAACAAGTTATTTATCACCGAAGTCATTATCTTAACTGTGAGTATATTGATAAACATCAAGATTTTCAAATATCCATTATGGTATTTATAGCTACAATCTAATATATTTAAAGACAATTAAATAATTACTATATAGTTTTTAAAGTGTTTGCTAGAATTAAACACAGGATTAGTTTTAAGGCTTTGCAGAAATTACCTGGCAGTTAGTCTGTTTGTCCAGACAAGCATTTGTATCAATTTTCTAATTCTAGATTATCTCAAGTACAGGCAGCTGAATCACTAGTAAATGACTTTGAACTTGGAGGAAATACTGTCAGTATAAAAAAAAATCTAGAAGAGGTGACTTAATTTTTAAAAAAAATTTTTTTTTAATGTTTTTTATTTATTTTTGGGACAGAGAGAGACAGAGCATGAACGGGCGGGAGAGGGGCAGAGAGAGAGGGAGACACAGAATCGGAAACAGGCTCCAGGCTCCGAGCCATCAGCCCAGAGCCTGACGCGGGGCTCGAACTCACGGACCGCGAGATCGTGACCTGGCTGAAGTCGGGCGCTTAACCGACTGCGCCACCCAGGCGCCCCAGAGGTGACTTAATTTGCAAGATACTTTATGTATACCCAATAATTATTCTATTAAAATGGAGCTATTCTGAAAATTACCTGGGTTGGATATAAAGAACTTGTCAATTCATCAAATCCTAAGTACTTCAGACATCTGGCTATGAGTTGCTGATCTGCCTCCTGCAAAAGTTCTGGGTATCTTTCCATCAAGGAGTGGATCCTTTTCATCATTTGAACAGCTATACTTAAATCTTTTGTGCTTTCACCTTAGCAAACAATAAACAACATACAAAGATCATCAAAAGTAATGTTTGATTATCCAAGATTAGTCATCCAGGCTATCAATCTGACCTAGTTAACTTCACTATCTTAACATTAACAAAGGTTTTGGAATAAAGAGGACTAGGAAAAATGTAATAAAAGTGCAGCTATACCCACTTCATCATCTCCATGGGTAACCGGGAAATAGCTGTGCAAGTAACAGAGACAAAGAAAAATCTTACAGTTCATGATAGAAAGAAGATTGTTAAAGTTCAAGGTTGTATAAGAGTTCTGGGGAACAACAAATCTTTTCTCCACCTATTATTTTCATGTGTGCTTTACCGTGGTCAAAGAAAAATATTTAGATGACTTTAAAGATCTGGTTAAAAACTTTGCAACATTTATTGAATTCTACTATTGACCACAGATAACTATTTGGTGTAATCATTTATTTGGTGTAATCATTGGAGGCTGTCAATTCAATCGGTCTGTTACAACTGCCAGATACAGACTTTGCTAATTCTTCTTCATTTCTTTATAGTTATAAATATCTTTTTTATTCCTCCACACTTCTACTCTTTCCATACTTACCATGTTAGGGCTGTTTTTAATTTCGCCTTTTCTCCAATAAGCTTATATGTTAGCTATCTAACAAATATTACCAAACACCCACTGAATACTGTAAGAGACTACAAAACAAATTCAATATAGAATTCTTACCCTCAGGAGAGTAAGCCACTGAATTCTGATCTTTCTTAGCAGCAATCAACTGCAAATTCTGATACAACATGTTGTTTAGGGAGAAACATATAAGCCAAATCATATGCTTCTCACTGTGACAGAATCCACAATGAAAGGCTGATTATGTTAAAGGAGATTGAAGTTAGCAGAACAAGAGTAGAAGGAAAAAGAAAAAAAAGAACCTGGTAACCATGTGTTAAATGGATTCAAGTGTGGAGATGCTCAAACCGGACAGATCACGTAGGTTTACTAGGAAGAATTGTCAGTTTGGAGCTAATTATGGCACATGATCATTCACCTGTTATCAATTTATATGTCTCTACCCAGTTTTATTTCTCCTTTATCTTCCTCTTCTTGTCTCTTCTTTTTTATTCTACCACATTCTACAGAAATTGCAAAGTAGAGTACATGCAAGCAATAGCAACATTTGGAAGAATTCAAACATGCTCAGCAAACATAATCCTTAGTTTTACCCAGCAAGAAAATGTTTGCACTTCAGATATCAAAGATGAGTGACAGATTCTCCCAGGGAGCCTCACCGTCATGGTTGGTTCCCTTGACTATGTGCACAATTTTGGAAGTAGTTATTCTTAAGCCTATCTTTGACTGATTGGATTTGAATTTGTTTAGGAATGTGCTGTATATTTGCTACTTAGACTCTCTCTGCGATTTCACTGCTCACTGATAAAAGAAGTAATAAGACTTAGAGGAATTTTGTAAGGATAAAATCACATAATGCATCTAAGGCTTCTAACACAAATTTCCAGTTAATAAATGACATCCATTATCATTACCTTATTTTATTAATTCTCCAGTTATCAAAGCAAAAAATATAGAGTCACATACCTTTACCGCGACACTGTTCTTTCCATGCTTTCAAGCAGGCAGTTAACGCGACCATTTCAACTCGAAATTTCACAGAGTTACTTTTACATGATTTTAAAAAATCTTCCAGGTTCTTTATTCCAGAGATTAAGTTCTCTTTCATTTCCTCTTCAATAGAAAATGACACAGCATTCCATTTTTTCTCCTCTTTTTGTTCTTCCTTAGCAAGTAACCTCTTCTTATTCTCTCTAGTAATTATTTCAGCCTTGGTCTCCTGACCAAAAAGGAAAACAAAAAAACAAAAAACATACCATAAAAGAAGTTGGAAATATCCCAAGATTAAATTTCACATATGGGAGAATATTTTTAAGTCTATATTGATTATTTTGACAACCATCCCATTCTTGAATAGGAACAACTTTAATTTCAGTATCTGTTTCCTTTTTTTTTCCTAGTATCTGTTTCGTAAAGCCTCTGTTAATTGAAAATTTATGACAATTAAATTTAAGACTAAAAAGCCTCTCCACAAATAATTTTGCAGATTTCAAGTGGTGTAGATCAGAAACATCAGGCCATTGTTTTTTCATGTCTCCTGCATTTATTTGTTCCTGCTGCTCTCCCTGTAATGGATTAAATACAATATGGACCCACTTTACTATACTTTCACCAACCCAATTTATTAACCTGCAAAAAACAAATTGGAGAATTGTAGGGGCACCTGGGTGGCTCAGTCGGTTAAGCATCCGACTTCAGCTCAGATCATGACGATCTAAGGGTTCATGAGTTTCAGCCCCGCGTCGGGCTCTGTGCTGACAGCTGAGAGCCTGGAGCCTGGTTCGGATTATATGTCTCCCTCTCTCTGCCCCTTCCCTGCTCTTGTGTTCTCTCTCTCTCTCTTCTCTCTCTCAAAAATAAATAAATATTTTTAAAAATACAAATTGGAGAATGTATTGACAAGAAAATTCTGATAAACCTCCCACTTCAGGTTAGTCATGAAACTAATATCTAAACTTTGCCTATAATAAAGTCAATATTAGTTGCCACACTTCTCAATACTTAACTCTAATCAATATTATTTGAGGTGTCCCAATGTTTTCATCTACCAAGTGGGTTACTCAGCATGGTTCTTTCTCAATAAGAGTGACCTTTGGCCCTTTGCCATACACAATGCTTATTATATCTTGAATATGCAGACTTACTGAACAGTTGCTACAAAAGCACATTTACACAATGTTGAGGGTGTTTAGTCCCAATGAGAGAATTTATTTAATTACTAATGACATAAAAGAAAAAAAAAATGGGATTTTTTTCCAGTCATCATATCTTATAGTATGTAATAAGAATTTTTGCAAACTCTCTATAACATCTCTCAAAAAAAACAAAACAAAAAACACAGAACCTTCTTCATAGCCCTAAATGAGAGAGAAAAAGTTGTAATTGGATGATCTCACTAACAATAAAATTGGCTATGAAAATAAAAAGGAGGTTGTCAACACAAGGAGAAACACAATGACCACTTATCTGGGCTTGAAGAGGCTGCTTTTTGACTATTAAAGCAAAAGTCCCTATTTCTGCTTGAACTTCTTAAATAATTTCAGCTTTACTGAGGTATTATGAAACAATACAATTGTAAAATATTTAAAGTGTACATCATGGTGATTTAATATATGTATACATTGTAGAAGAATTCCCCCCATTGGGAATTATCTCACATATTTACATTTTAAGGGGGGTGAGAACATTTAAAACCTACTGTCTTAGCAAATTTCATTGATGCATTACAGTGTTAACTACAGTCACTATATTTTACATTAGCTTCTCAGACATTATTCATCGTACAGCTAAAAGTTTGTATCCTTTTACCAACCTCTACCTATTGTTCCCAGCCAGTCTGTGGCAACCATTTTTCTATTCCCTGCTTCTAATGAATTTAACTTTTTTTTTTTTTTATTTCACATATAAGTGATGATATGCAGTATCTGTCTTTCTCTGTCTGGCTTACTTCACTCAGCATCGCCAGGTTTATCCATGTTGTCATAAATGGCAAGAATTCCTTCTTATGGCTGAACAATCTTCTTTTGTGTATGTATATATCACATCCTCTTTATCTAATCATCCATTGACGAATGTTTACACTGTTTCCATATCTTGGCTATTGTAAATAATGCTGCCATGAACATGGATGTGCAGATAACTCTTCTATAGTCTGTTTTCATTTCCTATGATATATACCCAGAAGTGGATTGGTACTTCCTATGTAGTTCTATTTTTAATTTAGTAACCTCCATATTGTTTTCATAGTAGCTGTACCATTTACATTTCCACACACAGTACACAAGAGTTCTCCCTTCTCCAAATCCTTGCCAACACTTGTTACCTCCTTTTTCATGACAGCCATTCCGATAGGTCTGAGATGACATCTCGTTGTGGTTTTGACTTGCATTTCCCTGATGATTGGTAATGTTGAGCACCTTTTCATGTACCTGTTGGCTATTCATATATCTTCTTTGAAAAAAAATTCTTTTCAGTACTCAGCCCATTTTTAATCAGATTGTTTGTTTTCCTATTAATATGTTCTTTAGATATTTTAGATATTAACCCCTTATTAGAGATAGATTTTGCAAATATCTTCTTATAGAGCAGACTGCCTTTTCATTTCAGTGATGGTTTCCTTTGGCATACAGTAGCTTTTAGTTTGATGTAACCTCAGTTATTTATTTTTGCTTTTGTTCCCTTTGCTTTTGATGTCAAATACAAAAAAAAAAAAAAAATCATTGCTAAGAACAATGCCAAGGCACTTACCCCATTTTCTTCTAGGAGTTTCATGGTTTTAGGTCTTTTATTCAAGCCTTTATTTTGAGTTGATTCTTGTGCATGTTATATGGTAGGAGTCTACTTTCATTCTTTTGCAGGCAGATGTCCAATTTTCCCAGCACCATTTATTAAACTGTCTTTCCCCCCATTATATATTCTTGCCTCCTTTTTCTTGAAACAACCATATATGTGTGGGTTTCTTTCTGGGCTCTCTATTCTGTTCTATTGATCTATGTGTCTGTTTTTGTGCCAATATCATGCTGTTTTGTAGTATATCTTGTGTATATATTGTGATACTTCCAGTTTTGTTCTTTTTTTCAAAATTACTTTGACTATTTGAGGTCTTTTATGGTTCCATACAAATTTTAGGATTATTTGTTCTAGTTCTGTGAAAAATGTTGTTGGTAGTTTGATAGGGAATGCATTAAATCTGTATATTGTTTTGAGTAGTATGGACATTTTGACAACAATAATTCTTCTAATAGAAGAATTATTTTTAATAATTCTACAATATTTTTTTTATATTTGTAGAATATATTTTATATTTGTAGAAAATGTATTTTATATTTGTAGAATAATTATTCTACAAATAAAGATGGAGTATCTTTCCATTTTTTTGTCACTTTCAATTTCTTTCATTGATGTTTTATAGTTTTCAGAGCACAGGTGTTTTACTTCCTTGGTAAAATTTATGTCTAGATATTTTGATGCAATTATAAATGAAATATTAATATTAGTATTAGTATTAGTGTGCATTCAGCCATTCTATGTCTTTTGATTGGAGAATTTAGGCCATTTATATTTAAATTAACTGTTAGTAGGTATTGACTTACTATTGCCACTAATTTTTTTCTGACTTTATTCTTCTCTTCTCTTTTTCTCTTCCTTTGTGATTTGATAGTTTTCTCTAGAACAATGCTTATAGTCCTCTTTCCCTGTTTTTAAAGTATGCAAATCAGCCTCTTTTGGAGAAAGATAGGGAATGAGCAGTTTGGTATGCTGCCTCTGTGCTGAGCCCTGGGGAGATAGCCAGGCTAAAGTCTTGTGGGTCTTGTGGATGCAAGCTTTGTTGCCATTTCAAAGCTAGATGTTTTAGGGAGGCTCATTCCTCAGGTGGAACTAAAATGTTGGGGTGCTAGACCCAAAATTTTGGTCCCAATCCTTTCCTCCTGAGGGAAAAACTGAAGACTTGTGAGTTCTCTCCCAATTGTGTCCCTGCACCAGTGGTGGAGTTTTTGGCGACAACGTGTCTCAGCCTCTTCTACCTGTTTCATTGTGGGTTTTTTCTCATTTGTTCAATGTGTAGGAGTTCTTTCCCTAGTTTCTGGATTGTCTTCATGGAGAATTCTTCTGTATGTCTCTGTAAATTCATTATGTCTATAGGAGGAGGTGACTTCAGGAAATTCCTATATTGTCATCATAGACCAGAACTCCCAAAGAACTATATTTTTAATTTTACTTCAACATTTCTAAATCCAAGCCTTTAGTAACTTAATATCTTATATTCTTTTCCAAATACATATATATATTTTATTATGCACAGTGGATCATATATAACCTTTTATATGGAGGTTAGACTTTCTTAGCAAATAAATAATAAATAATCCAACGATCATATATAAAAAGAAAAAGCATAGCATGGAAAGAAGCTACCAAAGGAATTGAGCAAATATCAACTTAAGAAAAGGAAAAAAAAAAGTTTTAAATGTGATAGAATTAATAGAACCTACATGTGCCTTTTTGTTCTTGGGTACACTGAAATTACTCTTTGGCTTGACAGCTTGAGTTACAACAACTTTTGGAGAGACTGATTCTAATGAGCTCCCATAAAATCGCTGAAAAACATGATACTTCTGCACAGACCTAAGAAAACGAGGATCTCTAGATTTTTCTGAAAAAGAAAAGACTTGAAATGTAAAACTATTATTTTTTTTCAATAACATTCTCACTAATTCTTCATACCATCCCACGCACACATGTACTTTTTAGTTTGGAATAGTAATTTAGTCTGATTTACTTTTGTTAAAGAGGAAATCTTAAGTCAGGCTAAATCTTGTCTATGGAATTAATTCCTTACCTTATTTAAAGGACAGAAGTGACAAAACACTCTTTCACTGTCTACCCCCCAAAGCAAATATCAGGATGCTACAAAGAATGACAGATTCTAGGCATTACCTCTGTTATGTGCCCTGTGAATGAGTTTAAGAAGAAGGTAGGGGCAAAATCTAGAATATATCCATCTCAGATATTCTGGCTTCTGGCATCACTTGATAGGAAAATCCTTACTCCAACCATAGCTGCAGAGCCAACAGCTTAGCAACTGAACAATACTTTCACTATGGAAAAATCCAATGACACAGGGAATCCCAACAATCAAGGTATGACTTGCTCTCACACCCAAAACAAACTACAATTTAGACAATAATTAAGCTGGTTAATTTTTCTGTGTCTATATCTACATGTATCAAATTAAACCACTTTGAAGGATATTAATGGTTAATCTAAAAGACCCCCCACATCTTTCAGGATCTTAGTAGCCATTTATAAACGCAGACTGACAAGTATTTCATATGAGCGAGCTTACTATGCACACTCCTCAATTCTTCTGTAAGTTTTGTCAACTTGAAGAAGGGTGGAGGTTAAGCGTCAGGATAGACAAAAGTGAGATGAAGACAAGGGAACCAATGAGACAAGATCCCTAATTCGATCTCTATGGATCTACTGTTAGTGATTTCATGGGCCTCTTTTTGCAGTTCTAACCGTCCTCAGCAGGAAGGTACATAAAATGCTAGAACTTGGTACACGTAATCAACTGGGTGATGTAAAAGCAGCTGAAATTGCTTGAAAGCCTATGGCCTTGGTGTTTTGAACTTCAAGGAATACACAGGCATTTTAACTATAAACCATATTTCTTTAAAACAGCTTCCAATTTTTATGGGGACAAATGCAGGATTGGTTCACTTCCTAGGACATCTGCATACCTGTGTACCTATGACTATCAGTAAACGAAGTGGGACTTCTTCGTTACCATCTTTACTGTCATACATCTGAATACCTTGTAGACTATCATTATTCAAGAAATATAACTTATAGGGTGCCTGGGTAGCTCAGTCAGTTAAGTGTCTGACTCTTGATTTCAGCTCAGGTCATGATCTCACACTTGTGAAATCGAACCCTGAGTCTGCTTAAGATTCTCTCTCTGCCTCTCACTCGGTCTTTCTCCCAGTTGTGTGCACATGCATATGAGCTCTCTCTCAAAAAAAATTAAAGAAAAAAAAAGAAGTATAACTGTGGCTCCTAACCTGATAATTTTTCATTACAAAATAAAAAGCAGAGACTGAAATTGATTTTAATTTATTTCACCAGAGTCATAGTACTCACCATCAAATTGACACTTTGTCCTGTCATAATCATCACTAAGCGGTCTGTGAGAATGCCAATGCACAAGTTCATCAAATTCCTTTTGCTTAACCAGTGAAGTTACAACAGGATCATCGCTATGATACAAAAAGAAATATATGTGTATTTTAAATTTCATGCTTCCAAACAGAACACAGCACAGATTTTATTTTTTTAGATTTCATTTTTTAATATTTTTAAAAAATCACAGCCACCTTTCCTCTTTCTGTAAGATGATGTGGGTGTTAGAATCCAAAAAGCAGTTTATTAGGTGCCTAAGAACCCAGAATCTAGTCAACATGTCTAACAGTACCATCAACATCAACAAATATTCATTATTGATCCATTAATTAAAAACATCCAGCTGGAGTACTTTTTTAAAAGTGTTTATTTATTTATTTTGAGACAGAAAAAGAGAGCTGCACATGTGCACATGCATTGGCAGGAGAAGGCAGAGAGAGGGAGATAAAGAATCCCAAGCAGACTCTGCACAGCCCGCATAGCCAGTTGCAAGGCTTGATCTCACCAACTGTGAGATCATGATCTGAGCCAAAGTCAGGAGTCAAACACTTGACCGACTGGGCCACCCAGGCAACCCCAGCTGGAGTAATTTTACTCTAAGATTAAAACCATGTTGATTTGGGGGCACCTGGGTGGCTCAGTGTGACAGACTTCAGCGCAGGTCATGATCTCGTGGTTTGTGAGTTCAAGCCCTGCGTTGGGCTCTGTGCTGACGGCACAGAGCCTGGACTCTGCTTCGGATCCTCTAACTCCCTCTTTCTCTGCCCCCTCCCTGTTCATGCTCTGTCTCTCTTTCTCTGTCAAAAAGAAATAAACATTAAAAAAATTTTTTAAGCCATGTTGATTTTAACCTAGTTAAGATCAAAGACACTGATAAATTTGCTATTAAACTCATTCGGTATTACAAACACATATTGCATCTAATATATTCCATTTAATCTGTTGCACTTCATAGAATTGCTACATTTGTTGTAAATCATTTGTCCACCCAATCATTTATTGAGACATTTTTGTTCTTATACCTCTTTAAGAAAGGCAAATCTTTCAAAATGTCACCAACAAACTTATCAACCAATTCACATGACATTGGAATGAAACCCAAGTTAGGAATATTTTCCTTGGAAGTATCTGTAAACAAGTTAAAAAAAAAATTAAGACATTGTCAAATGTGAAACTTTCATACAGGAATATTATACATCATTTTATAAAGTTTTACATTAAAACCCATTTTTCATTGATTTTATTTACATTTATCAATTCCAGACCTTCCCATACAGCTATTACCCACATTAAAACATTTTGGAACATAGCAGAGTATAACGAAATAGGCAGCATTTAGGCACATAGGTAAGTAAGTAGAAAAATACCTGTGTCCTCTTTATTCCTTTTATTTTCCCCCATTATAAGGAATTTGAATATGGAACTCTTACTCAGATATCTACCCTATAAATACTTTTAAGAAAATGAAATAAAAAAGAAGTTAGGGGAAATGAAATTTGGTATCATTACAGTATTTTCTTACATGCTCTTTGATATCCATGTATAGATATCTATGTGTATATGTATTTCTATATATACACATAAACCTGATAGATACCGTACATAACACACATATATCCTATATATAATATTTGGCTAATAAATGCTTTTTTATTACTATCTGGTTCATAACTCTAGGTAAGCTGCTATTGCTGTGCATGTTAATCCCTTGGTGTTCACTGTTCTGTGTTTGCCTGACATCTTCCTCCTCCAAGTCTCTGCCAGAGCACTTTTCTTCTTACAGCCATGTGAAGAAGGCCAGAAGTGCTGAGTCTCCACTGCCCCAGAGATAACCCTCATCCAAAAACATGACAAGAATTTCACAGTAAATGCCCCAGTCTCTTCAGGTGAGACATCTCTGAGGTGGTTTGTACACCATTCTAAGATTCTCAGTGAAATCTACCTGTAGTTATCCACAGTGGAAACGAGTAGCCTGTCCTACATTGGTTTTGTTCTCTTCCCGATCTTACCTAACCACTTCCTTATTTGCTCTTCCTGGGATCAACAAATTACTTGCACTCAATAGTCTGTGTCTGGTGAGGGGTGCCTGGGTAGCTCAGTTGGTTGAGCGTCTGACTTCAGCTCAGGTCATGATCCCACAGTTCATGGGTTTGAGCCCTGCTTTGGGCTCTCTGCTGACAGCTCAGATCCTGGAGCCTTCTTTGGACTCTTTGTCTCCTGCTCTCTCTGCCCCTTCCCCACACGCACTCTGTTTCTCTCTCTCTCGAAAATAATAAACACTTAAAAATTTTTTAAAAAATTTTAAGTCTTGGGGCGCCTGGGTGGCTTGGTCGGTTAAGCGTCCGACTTCGGCTCAGGTCATGATCTCACGGTCCGTGGGTTCGAGCCCTGCATCGGGCTCTGTGCTGACAGCTCAGAGCCTGGAGCCTGTTTCAGATTCTGTGTCTCCCTCTGTCTCTGCCCCTCCCCTGTTCATGCTCTGTCTCTCCCTGTCTCAAAAATAAATAAACATTAAAAAAAAAATTTTTTTTAAATAAAAAAATTTTAAGTCTTGGTGAAACTCATCTGGATATAAAAGTATATATATTCTTCCCCCATATTTGGAAATATATCAACACATCCCAAATTCCCATTAGCTTTCCTTCTCATATTCCTTAGGGGGGCATTTTATTCTTCCTGAAATTCAATCGTATGGAAACATCTTCTGTGATGCTATGATGATGGATAAATTAGTTTTTGTATTTCTTACAATGGTGAATTATTTCTTCATTCTTAAATGATTTTTTAAGAATTATATGTAATTTCACTATATTCTGATTTCTATCATTGTTATAGGGTAGTGTATCATAGACTAATTTTTGTTCTTTAACTCTTGTTAAGATATTTATTTTTTTGTATTCTACAGTGTTACTATATTGTATCCAGTGTGTGTTTTTATCTATGAGTGTATACGTGCTTATGTTTAATTTAGCCCACTTGGGATTCATCATACATCCTTATATGTGCAATTCTTGTCTTTCATCAATCCAGGCAATACCCAGCCACGATCTCCTCAAGTATTGTCTAACCCACATTGGTTCATTCTTTCCTTGTGAATCTCCAAATGAATGAAAGGCTTGACTTCTTCATTATATCTTCTTTTTTGACATAACTTTTTTTACTGTTTCATCTCTTATTTCTTTTTTTTTCTTAAGTTTTTTTCCAGCTTTATTGAGATGTAACTGACATATAATATTGTATAAGCTTAAGGTATATAACATGGTCATCTCTATTTTGAAGTGTAATTCTTTTGATCTATTTCTAGTTCACACATTTTCTTTAGCAATATCCAATCAGCTTTTTAACCTATCCATTGACAATATTTTCATTTCTACAACTTTGCTTACTTTATTTCTCATGTTTCAAATTTCATATTTTATTTTTTAAGCATTTTAAGTATGTATATAGTATATTCTACTTTTGATAATTACAAAATTATTCTAGTTCCATAGCTTATTGTTTCTCTTAGCAGTTTATTTCCTCTGTTGTTTTATAAATTTGTATTTGTACTCAGATTTGTCAGAGTATGAGTAAAACATGTATCCTGTAAAACCAGGCCTCATGATGTTTTTCCCCTACAGAGAATGTACCAGATTCTTCTGATCACCTTAATTATCTGGCTTAGTGTTATCTTGACCCTACTTACAAGGTAATTGAAACCCCAGATTCTTGGGAAGATGGACTTATAATTAAAAATTATAAGAGTAATTCATTTTGAATTACCCAGAGATCAGCCTCTTCCCTTTATTTTTGACTCCTGGAATTTCCCTTCTATTTTTTTGAGTTTAGCTGTGATAATACAAAAAGACATTTGGTGTGTCTGACCAGCATTTCAATTGTTTCCCGAAAGAGATTTTTCACCTGATTTATACCGCCATATTGATAGAAATGAAACTCACATATAACTGGCATTTTTTTAACTGGCAACAATTAGTTATGAGCAAAACATATATATATACACAAAACATATATATGTATATATATATATATATATATAACCCCAATATGTATATATACAAAATATATATATATAATACATAAATATATATAACCCCCATATATATATATACAAAACATGTATATATATATATATATATATATATATATATATAACCCCAATGATACAGTGAGAGGTAACTTATTATTAAAATGCATAGTGCCAGAAAATAATTTAGACCTGTGTAGCATTTAGTTAGTGGTGCATTCAAAACATTTTCAGAGACTTGAACTGTCATTTCAAATTAATTTATAGATTTATTACCTTTGATTGGTGATGGACTCTTTTCAAGAAAAGAAAGTTTTGTTGTTCTCAGAGGAAATGGCTTTCCAACAGAAAACTTTCTGACCAACTTTGACACAGTATTCCAGAGATGTTCATAATCCTTCATAATGACATCTCCCAAATTCAAATGTAGGCCTATATAATATTTAAAAGTACTAAACATTAAAAGTCATTCCTATATATAGAGAAGCACACATTTTTACTAAATTCATAGAGTTCTGAAATATTTCTCAAACAGTGAAATTTTCAGTGAGTTCCACATGATACCTAAATGAATATGGTCCCTAATGTGACTATAGATTTTTAAATTATCTTGTTTTCCTATTTGATAGCTAAGTATTAAGATTACAACTGTCTTAACTTAACAATAACTGTGGATATCAATTTTATAAGGTTAAAAAAGGTTATGCCACATATAACTTCTACAACCAATAAAACTGAACAAAGCTCATTTTTCAGAGATGAGAAAATTTGTAGAGGGTTGCTAAAATTAAATGCAGTTAACTCATTCCAATGTTTGCTATGTGTAGGAACCAAATTCTAGAGGTCAAATAAGTTTCAATAGTGTACAATGGGCTATAGCTCTCTTAAAACATGTCCCCCCCCCCCCCGGCTATTAAGAAACAGCAAAAATTTATTCTAAGAAAATAATTCAAAGAAAGAAAAATAAATTTTGATTTTTTATTTTTTTTCCAAATATATAAATCAGCTTTATCTTTGGGAAAAAATTAAAATTCCCTAAATATCTCATAGTAATAGGTTGATTATATTAACTAAAGTAAATATTTTTTAAATGTTATGCATATATTTAAATGAAAAATTCAACTGCTAAAATGATCCAGAAATGCTAAATACCCAAACACATATTTTTTCTAAGAATACTTGTGGAGTACATTAAGTTAAAATTTTTAAAAATATAACATTCACTCTGATTGCAACTAAATAAAACTTATATACATGTATAAACAAAGATTGGGAGGAAAATAATTGTTATGTTATATGTTGGACATATAGGAAAATTATTTTGAAATTTTAAGTTCTTTATAATGTTTATCTCTGGGTGAAAGTACAGTTATTATAATATATTAAGACGGTACCTTCAACATTTTCATTTTCATAGTAAAAAGCAATATTCTTCAACAAAAGCTCGTCACTTAAGTCGCAAAGGTGAATTAAATTCAGATTCCAAAATTCAAAAATGTTTATATTACTTAGGATGAAATATTCACACCACTTTTTCTGAAAATTAGAAATAAAACCAAGTCACTGACAATTGCTATACTAGCAATAAACTATTATACGACTTCAAACACATCAATAATCCAATGAAAGGCAAGTTGGCAAGGTTCCTCCAATTCTTATTAATGTAAGACCTTTTGAGCTGGATAATGATGAATGCTTTATATCTAAAAAGACTGGATCATAAAATAAAACCAAACGGACCAAAAAAATTAATTCAACATTGTTTCTTATTCTGAATCATAGAAACCTGTGTTGGACTCAATACAATTTTTTCCTCACACTAATGCACAGATATAGTTCCAATGCTACAGAAATACTTCTGCTTTCAAATGCGCCTCTGTTCTTTACTGAGGTTTTAATGTTTTCTGGTTTTACTTTCAGGTCAAAAGAGGATTTAAAATATGGCATTTGTTCAGGGGAAGATGCTGAATCCTCAAACTCAAAGACTCCGCTCCATCTACTTTGGTGTGCTCTTGTGGAGTTTATGACAGTGAGGTTATCTTCATGTCTAACACAGGCAGAATGTCTTCACTGGCCACACTTAGTTCAGAGCTGAGTAGACATGAGTAGACAACCTCAGCGAGTGAAAGCCTAGTCATCTTTTCAGCCAATGATAGCGTTTGGGGAATAAAGTTCAGTAGGGGGAAAACCGAGTGTTTTCTGCTCCACAATCCCTCAATGATAAAACCAAACGCTTTCCAAACATGAACAATTTATTTATCTATGTTGATGTGGAAACTGACCCCAGAAGTATCCAATAGAAACGTAACATGGGCAAGCAGCATATATCTCATTCTAAATTTTCTAGAAGTCACATTTAAAAAAAAAAAGGCAAAATTATTTTATTGATCTAACATGACATATCCAAAATGTTATCATTTCAATGTGTAATCCATGTAAAAATATCAACAGAATAGTTTATGTGTTTTTCATACTAAATTCTTTTGAAATCTGGTGTTTCTTTTAAACTTAGAGCACACCTCAATTCAGACTACCCACATTTCAAATGCTCAATATCCACTTGTGGCTATAGGATACTGCTTTGAAAACCTAGTTTTGACCAAATAAGTTAGGGAGACTGCCCAAGGTTCATGAGAAATCATAAATATCAAAGTAGGAGCCTCCTGCCTAAAATGTAATTTAAACAATAATAAAATACTAAAAAGACCTCCACAGAGCCATAGAGCAGTGGTTCTCAAACTTCAGCATAAGCCTCACATGGAAAGATTTTCAGATAAAACACAGATTACTAGGCATCATCCCGAGATTGATTCAGTAGGTTTGGGGTAGAGCCTAAGAATTTGCATTTCTAAGAAGTTCCCAGGTGATGCTGATGCTGTTGGTCAAGGGAACCATACTTGGAAAACAACTGTCATGTAAGGTTCTCTCCACCTAATCCTTTCACAAAATACTACTAAGTACACAGTAACGTGTGAAAATAGTATAGCAAATATTCCTCATTTTATACACTTCCTACAAGAGGTGCCTCCATGTGGTCTCCAAGTGTCAAGATGTGAGTAAACATTAAACTCTCCCTTCAGTTTGCTTAGTTGCTTTCTCCAGAGGCCTCGGAACATGCCTTTCTTTGTGAACATTTCAGGGGCTACCTGAATTTACACTTCCAGTCACTGGGTGCTACCAAAATGAAGCATGGAGAAGAGAAAGGAACAGAGGGATGCCTGACTGTGGGATAATCCGTTGTTTCCCCACATCAAGAGAGCAGAGGATGGTGGGAAGGGCACAGATTTGGAGGCTGGAGAGAAATGAAGTTAGCTCCAACTTGATCACTCAGTTGTGCTAATGGGCCACTTAACCTTTCTGAGCCCAAGTTTTTCATTTGTAAAATGAAGATATAAGAGTAGTAGTATTATATGTTAATAGGCTAGGTAAAGTACACACATAAATCTGGTGCAAAATAACTGGTAGCTATTCCTATCTTGCCCAGAAGTCCATGCCATCCTAATTAAAGAATGATGGTTTCTATCAGCTACAACCACAATGTCCTGCAGAGCCATCTTAGAACATTCCACAATTTAGACAGACTTTGTAATATCCTTTTCACCTAATGACCATTGTCCATAAAGAAAATTGCTTATAAAACTCTATAAATGAGGGGCACCTGGGTGGCTCAGTCGGATAAGTATCCAACACTTGATTTCGGCTCAGGTCATGATATCACAGTCCTTGAGATCGAGTTCCCTGTGGGGCTGTGCGCTGACAGCGTGGAACCTTCTTGGGATTCTCTCTCTCTCTCTCTCTCTCTCTCTCTCAAAATAAATACGTAAACATTTAAAACTTACCCAGAGAAAAATTCCCTAATGGGATTTGGGATATAGGAAAATATTTTCTCCCCAAAGCATCAGCAGAACCACATGATATTGTGTTCACCACAACACAAAACCTTGTAACACTTCTGTTAGAACAGTTGTAAATGCCCATAAATACAAACCTAGATAAACAATCATGATATTTGTTTCTTAACTTTAATTGTTGATCCTACATCCCTATTATGCTATTTCAATAAATATAATCTAAGCACTACAAAGTAAAATCCAATTCAATTACTTCCTAGTCACACTCAGATCAATTCCCTTCATGAGTCGCCACTGCATCTCCCATGCCAGACTTTGACAGGAGTGTTACCTAAATGTCATCCTCATTTCAGTAAAAAAAAAAAAAAAAAAAAAAGTGCCTACCACTCAGTATGGCTGTCTCCAGTTATACCTCACTCTTTAGTATTCTATACAGGCAATAGTCCCAGATCTCTTCTATAGAGATTAAATGGTCAAATGGCCATGGATTGGCCTCTAGTTGGTTCCATGGAGTTCCTAGTCTACTGAAATATAGTCTTCAAATTTAGAGGGTTTTTTTTCCACGTCATTTCCCACTTAAATCCCCTCATCTGGCTTCTGAGAACTCTGTGAAGAATCACAGGTTCTCCTTCCCTCTCGATCAACTACCATGACTCATTTAGAGCCTACAGGAACTTTCAGATGCCTTCCCTCAGGAGGCATAGGGAAGATTTCCCACACTTTCATGCCTAGACAACACACTGCATTTTCCAGACAAGTTCCCTGGCATACATAGCCACAGGTATCCTAGGTGAGGCTAGCTTTCTCCCAGTCTCTTTCCTGGGAACTAAATCAGTTTCTTTGTATACACAGACCCCTGAAACTTTAGGAAGATTCTATCATGCCCTTCCCAACCCGCTTATGGTGATTCTATTCATTTATTGCCCAACTCTCTCCCCCTCCCCAACTCATGGACACTTTATGAGGGAGATGTAGTGGGGGCAGAAGATGGTAATTGTCTTTTTCAATAATATTTGTTATACATAGACCAACAATTATTATTTTTCCCCAATCCCTAAAGAATCCCTAACTACATTTCAGAGTTATATCAACCTGGATACAAGGAAGCTGGGGTCTTCATCCACCAACTCCTCATCTGTCATTGGTGGAAGGCATGAGAAACATTAATACCCCAGCATTTCAGATCAAGAAAACAAAACCTTCAGGCAGAGAGTTGCACTTATAGTAAGACGGAGAAATAGGTAAGTGGGAGACATAGGTAAGGAAACAACAATAGCGTCTGCCACACTCCCTGATGAATACTTCCTCACTCCCACCTGTTGACCCATGCCTTTAACTTTGTCTAATGATCATTCACAATTCTTTACTGATCATATCAGGACCTCCAGTTCTACAGCTCCTCTACTTTCTCCTTATCCAATAGAGTCCATTTGGTTTGTCTCCAGGAAACTTTGTTTCCTAGTCTATCATTTTTACTACCTTCTTGCAAAGATACTAAAGTCTCTTTTCCTTTTTTATTTTCCATCAAACTGTATAGATCCACTAATAGCATTTTTGTGCCTAAATTATCTTGTCCCTTTTTTCCATACCATCCAATTAGTTGCTTTCCTTGTGCCTATGGCCATGTTGTTGCGACTACAGAAAAACAAAATCATACAATAATACAAAGTGATGCCACTATAATTGTTTTGTCAAAAACTTCAAATAAGCATTCAAAAGTGCTAGGCAGGACAGAATGATATCTCTGTTTCTCAGTATAGTTTACTCCCCTAAGTTCCCCAATAAATATTTCCAAAATGTTTCCTGGTTCTAAACTTCTGGGCTTGCTTCCTTGCCACAACATTCAGCATATGACTTTGTCTCCTACTTCACAAAGAAAATTGAACCAGCACATAGGAACAAAGTCATCCTACAACTTCTATCACAGCCAACGTTGCACTGTTCTTTCTTTATTGTCTCCTATAAAAATGGCAATATTGCTCCCTCTGTATAAGAATATACTCTAGATCCTATCCCCTCTCACCTTACTTTCCTTGTATTTTCATCCTATTCTCTTAATTTTATGATCAGCATTTAAACATGCTCTGTCTTTGCCATTTTAAAAACATTCCTAATAGACACACTTTCCTATCCCATTTTATCCTGTGTCACTTTCCTTAATCTCAACCTGTTACATATAAACTTATTTTCACCTTTATTTTCTCCTTTCCACTCACCACTGAACCCACTCTACCACAGATTTTTGCTTCTAGGCTCTCCATTAATATGTCTCTTAATTAAAATCAACAGTGAGTCCTATGTCATTAAACCCAAAGTAGTATTTTTGGTCCTCAACCTCCATAGCATTTGGTACTATTAACCACAACCACCTTTTGAAAATCCCAGTTCCTTTGACCTTCACAACAATCTATTGTCTTAGCTTTCTGCTCTATTCATCTAACCAGCTCCTTCTCAGTGTCTTTTCCTAGTGTCAATCTATCCCTAACCATTTAATATTGGAGTATCTCAGGTCTCTGTCCTAGGCCCTCTTGTCTTTCCTAAAATAATTTTATCCACCGCCATGGCATTAATTAACATCCATAGGCTAGTGATTCCCAATTCTTTACCACCAACTTATTCCACTCCACTAAGCTCTAAACCAGTATTTCAAATTGTCTACTAGATATTTCCATCTGGATATTTCACTGACATCGTAAACTCAATATTCCCAAAACTGAACTCATAATCTTTCTTCGCAATTATACTTCATACGATGATATTGTCCCCACAAATGCTCTAGCCAGAGATCTAGAGTCATTTGACTCCTCCCTTTTCCTCATGCCCACACTAAACTTAAGTTTATACTTTAAATAATTCTTGAAATTGCCTACTGCTATTCATGCCTACTTACCATTTCCTTAGTCCCTAATATCATTAGCACATATATCAACTGAGGTAACAATCACCCAAATGGTTTCCCCAAATCCATTTTTACCTCTACAATGAACTCTCTGCATTGCAAGCCAAAGAAATTTTTTTTAATGTTTTGTTTTGTTTTGTTTTGTTCTGTTTTGAGACAGAGAGAGAGCATGAGCAGGGAAAGGGCAGAGAGAGGGAGACACAGAATCAGAAGCAGGCTCCAGGCTCTGAGGTTTCAGCACAGCGTCCCACGCAGGGCTCTAACTCATGGGCTGTGAGATCGTGCCCTGAGCTGAAGTCAGACGCCTAACCGACTGAGCCACCCAGGCGCCCAGAAGAAATTTTTTTTTAATGAAGTGCCATTCATCTCCTTGCAATCATTCAGTTGGTTCTCATTGTGCTTATGATCAAGTTAAATCTCCACATTCTTTTCACAGGACCTATACAGACCTATGTGATTTGTCTCTTACCCATCTCTTCAGCTTTATCACTTTCTCTTTCTATTCTAGTTCTACAAGTTGTATTCCAGTTCCTTGATCGTGCCATTGTCAGGATGATCCCACATGCTGTTTCATCTCCTAGAATCCAGTGTCCTTCCTCTCACCAACTTGCCAATCCCTACTCATCCTTCAATATTTGCATTACTTCACATCTCTTCAATTCTTGGAAGAAGCCATCCTTTTCTAACTGAACTGAGACTTTTTATCATCAGACTCTATCCTGTAATTCCTCCTTAATATTAATTTTAAAAAATCAGTATCTGTCTTCCTGCAAAATGTAGCTCTATGAAAGTGGTAGGATGAGATGGGTAAATATATTATTTTTCTCACTGTATCCCCAGTGACTCACACAATGCATATGCATTAGATAAATATTTTGGGGCTAGCTTACTAATTGATTGGTTCTAAAATATTTTTCTTGAATATTTTGACTAAAAGTGTCAAGATTCTCTAAAATTTTCCATTTAGGGGCGCCTGGGTGGCTCAGTTGGTTGAATGTCCAACTTTGGCTCAGGTTATGATCTCATGGTTTGTGAGTTTGAGCCCCACATTGGGCTCTGTGCTGACAGCTCGGAGCCTGGAGCTGCTTTGGATTCTGTGTCTTTCTCTCTGCCCCTCCATTGCTTGCAGTCTGTCTCTCTCTCAAAAATAAATAAACATTAAAAAAATTTTTTTTTTAATTTTCCATTTAAATTGATCCACTAATCCCACTTCTGGGCATGAAGTCTAAGTCAACATCCCCAAATCAAAGGAAAAGGCTTACACTCAAAAACCAGGAGAATAGCAGCAGCATTTATAACAATTAAAACCCTCTTAATATTCCACAATATAAGAATGGGTGAGTAAACCATGGTACATCCATTACAAAAATAGTGGCCACTAAAAAATTATGCTAACCAAGAGTATGAAAGAAAACTTCTAAAAATATGTGAGAAGAAAATGGCATATATGAATATGAATATGAATATATATATTCATTCCAATGTCTCAAACAATAACAAAAAATAACAGAAAGACTTATTCATTTAAAATTAAGAGAATAAAACAAAATATTAATAGTTATTGACTTGAATAGTGGGTACCTGGGTAAGTTTTTCTTTTGTTTTTGCTATTTTCCTACAGTCTACAAATATTGTCTAAGTAATATCTATAATGGACAAAAATAACTATTACATTTATATCTTTAATTCCTCTCAAGAGCAGACTACAATGGTTACCAATCTCACATAATTAATAACACAAAAACCTGATCTTGACAGAAATTGGAAGAAGGAAAATAGAGAGTTTTTTCCTTAGACTGGATATATAGCATGCTGTTTGTTATTACCAGAGTTGTTGAAATTAGCAAGAAAATGACTTGGGCCATTAAACCTTTAAAGTCCCCAAAGGGCTGACATTATTCCCTTTTAAATCTGTTTTGAAGGTGACTGTGGTTTCTTTATATCAGACAATTGAAACAAAAAATAAACAAACTAATACAGAGCATATTTACCATTTTCAAGAAAGTCTGAATGTTCTTAGCCCAATGGGAAGTGATGAATCTAGCACAGGCCCTTTGAGAAAGAGGTAAGTGGAGTAGAAAAACCACACTGAGACAATGCAGTTTACACAAATCTTCCATTTCTTGCATCATGTTTAAGCAATTACTTTCCACCTGAATAAAATAAAGAAGGCAAAATAGAGACCACCAGGCTATGAATTGCACATAGTACCACAACAGTCAGCAGCCACATTTTCCTGTGTAGGAATCACACTTTATTACATTCTTAATTCTATGTTTTTGAGTTTTTTTCTTCATACATAAATTTGAATGCATGGAAAATACAGAATTCAGGTAAGGGGACAGGGAACTGCCAGCTGAAGAGCAGTTTACATAAAGCATTCTTTAGTATTTTTAGGTAAGCCTAACTTTAGGTGAGTTGGTCCAGCATCTAAAGAAGCCATGATCCCACAGGGCTTTGCACTGATGGAGCCATACTTTAAATGCCCTATTCTGTCTAAAGCATCATATTTTAAATTTTTTTCATCTTTTTATTTATTTTTGAGAGAGAGAGACAGAGCGAGCGAGGAGGGGCAGAGAGAGAGAGGGAGACAGAATCTGAAGCAGGCTCCAAGCTCTGAACTATCAGCACAGAGCCTGATGTGGGGCTCCAACCCTCAAGCCATGAGATCACGACCTCAGCCGAAGTTGGATGCTCAACCGACTGAGCCACCCAGGTGTCCCTAAAGCATCAACTTAAAATTTTTTTTTCAATGTTTATTTATTTTTGAGACAGAGAGAGACAGAGCGTGAGCAGGGGAGGGGCAGAGAGAGGGAGACACAGAATCTGAAACAGGCTCCAGACTATGAGTTATCAGCACAGAGCCCAACACGGGGCTCAAACCCACAAACTGTGAGATAATGACCTGGGCCGAAGCTGGACGCTTAACCAACTAGCCACTCAGGAGCCACTAAAGCATCATACTTTAAAAGTTACACTGGGGGCGCCTGGGTGGCTCAGTCGGTTAAGCAGCCGACTTCGGCTCAGGTCATGATCTCGCGGTCTGTGAGTTTAAGCCCCGCATCGGGCTCTGTGCTGACAGCTCAGAGCCTGGAGCCTGTTTCAGATTCTGTGTCTCCCTCTCTCTGACCCTCCCCCGTTCATGCTCTGTCTCTCTCTGTCTCAAAAATAAATAAACGTTAAAAAAAAAAAAAATTTAAAAAAAAAAAGTTACACTGAACATTACCACAGTGAATAAACTAGGACACATCTAAAAAACTTACCCAATTAGAAAAAGTGTGAAGAAATGGGCATATTTAACATAATGGGATAAGGGTCTCCAAGCCATCTTCAAATGTTTGCAGGGTTGTCAGTAAAGCAAAATTAAGACTTATTTCAGAATGCCCCCAGAAGGCCAAATAGTCTAATAGTTAGAGAAGTTCCAGAGATACACTCGGTCTGGTATCATATTTGTGATAATAATTTAAAATGTCGTGCCTAATCATGTAAAAAATATTTTACTAAAAATATATTCAAGTAGATACTGGAAAACCAAATATAAAGGATGTTAGGTAAAATGCTATAAGTCCTGTTCATTTCTCTGAGAGTGTACAAAAATGCTACAAAATGTTTCATTTTTCTTTAATAAAAACTTTCAAGCAAGAATGCCCTCACAGTCAGGTTGTATATAAAATAATGTGTGTACACACGTGTGTGTACATGTGCATATGTACACATATATATATATAAGGAGGACTATTTACTGGAGAGCAAATCCATACTGGCCAGCAGATTCTTAAGGGACTCTATCAACCATAAAGAAGTTTAACACCTTCGGTGGGGGGGTGGGGGGGGGACCGCACCTGGGTGGCTCAGTCCATTAAGCCTCCAACTTCGGCTCAGGTCATGATCTCACAGTTAGTGAGTTTGAGCCCCTCATTGGGCTCTGTGCTGACAGCTCAGAGCCTGGAGCCTGCTTCAGATTCTGTGTCTCCCTCTCTCTCTGTCTATCCCCCACTTGCACCCTCTCTCTCTCTCCCTCTCTCTCTCTCTCTCTCTCAAAAGTAAACATTAAAAAAAACAGTTTTTAATAAATTAAAGTAAAATTTTAAAAAAGTTTAAGACCTTTAGTACTTCTCTAGCAAGGACGGCACTAAGACACTACAATGAGAATGTTCTTTCTAAAGACAGTTTGGTATTATGGAATTTGAACAAAACAGACATGGGTTCAATTCACTCTGCTATTTAATTGAGGAATGTTTCCTGGACTATCTGAACCTCAGGCGTTCCCATTTGTGAAGTGGGAATAACAATACCTCCCTTAAAATGCAGTTGTGAGTATATAAAGGCACAAGGCATAGAGCCCAGAACATGATAATGTAAGCTCTCACCATGTGCTAATTTCCTTTCTTATTCCTCCTTCTTCTGGATGATTGGACAAATGTGACTTAAATGGGTACTAAGAAGTACAAAAATCTGTATAGTAAAACACTAGATCATATAACAATATAATAGATATTTCCTGTAAACAAATTCTAGTTTTTCCCTCTTGGGGGGAAATTTATATGAATAAACTAGGGAAATAAATAAAATACCAAAAGGAAGAAAAGGCAGATAGATCTCAATAAAATTTCAAAAGTGGACAGCAATGACGTTTCACAGGAAAGTTATAATAATCACACCTCTTGGATGTCAGTGTTCTGATCAAAGATAGTCTTGTTCCTGTTTTCTAAAAAGTGATGGTACATTCTCAAAGACAACGAGCATGAAGTAACGCAAAGAACACGCCGAATGTCAGATCCTTCTGGCCAGAGTTGCTTAAGCAGAGAAATAGTTTCACATGCCTGTCACAGAAGAAAACTGTAAACATCATGACATCTAAAAAAAATTTTTATTCAAGTGATCTTACCAGAAAAAAATCATACAAAGATAGATATAGGGATTACATAAAACTATAAATATTTGCTAAAAACAATAAATAAAATTTTAAGATGAGAGTGCTCGTATCTGTAATATACAGAGAAGTATTAAAAACTGAAAGACAAAAAAAAAGTGATATAATCCTTTTAGAAAGACAATTGATAAGACCTAAGTAAGCAACATATACACTTACCTTTTGACACATCAATTCCATTTTTAAAATCTACTCTGAAGGTATACCTCTAATAATACAAAATTGCACATACATATCATTAGTCATTACAGCATTTATATTTGTATAAATATAAATTTAAATATATAAAACATATTTAAATATAAATAAATATAAATTCCAGAGTAGGAAATTGGTTAAATAAATTACAGTATATCCACACAAGGGAGTGTTATGCAGCTATATAACATAATGAGACAGATTTTTAAAATCTCTTTAAAATGATTTCTAGAACATGCTAAATCTGAAAAGAAAGTCACTAAAGAATATCTACATTATGTGGTCCTTTATTTAAGAAAGAAGAGGATATAAGAAAATACACACGTCTGCTTTTTTGTGCAAAAATTAATTATTTAATTAATTAATTTTTAAAAGGAAAGAAAAGAAAGAACACCAGAAGGATAAACCTGAAACTAAAGAGACAAGTTACCTACAGAAGTATTTGGGAGTGTGGTGAACAGTAGAAAATGGGATCAGAGTAGCAGGGATAAGAGTAAGTGTCACTTTTTAGAGTATATCCTTTTGTATATCTCTGATTCTTAGAATCATAAGTATATTTCATATACCTTTCACATACCCTCCAAAATAAACAGGTTAATTTTTAAAAATCTGGATATGGTTGGGGTACCTGGGTGGCTCAGTTGGTTGAGTGTCCAACTTCGGCTCAGGTCATGATCTCACAGTTTGTGAGTTCAAGCCCCGCGTCTGGCTCTGTGCTGACAGCTCAGAGCCCGGAGCCTGCTTCGGATTCTGTGTCTCCCTCTCTCTCTCTGCCCCTCCCCTGCTTGTGCTCTCTCTCTCTCCAAAATAAATAAACATTAATTTTCTTTTTACTTTAAAGATCTGAATATGGGTGGGAGGGACCCAAAATGAAATACAAATATTAACCAACAAACCTACCTGTATTAATAATGAATAACATAACCAAACTGAATGGGGTGAGCAAGAAAAGAACTAACCTAAAAAACTTTGGAAAGCAGTATTTTAACATATTCTATGACTAAAGCTAAAAAGAACTGCACATAAATCCCGTAATCCACCTAGTGAATATGTTTCTCACAAGATGTGGTTAGCAATTCTAAAACTATATGTATATATTAGAATTGATGAAAAATAAGTAAATATATTGTATGTAATGAGAGAGCTGAAGTTCTCACAGTTGGAGAAAGAAATTACAAATAAAGAAATGGGAGGGGTAAAATGAAGGATGTGAAGTTGAACTGGAGTAAAAGTCATTGGTGTGAAAGCATGATATTTAAGATAGATGATAGATACATGATAGATACATAGATACATAGATAGATTTTAAAAAATAGACAGATGTGTATGCATGGCTTAGCATATATACATATATTTCCTAGCTGTTTCTGCTGAAAAGTCCTTATAGTAATGACATCCCAGTGGAAATGAACAAACATTAATTCCCAGATCTTGGCTTCTAAATTCTACTTTCCAATAAAAGCAACCAGAACTGCTTAGAGAAGTAGTTGATTTCAAGGCTGGGATAGAAAAAATACCAGATAAGAATGGTACATCTTATAGTTTCAAAAAGTGTAAAACAGTGCTCAGAAAGACCAGGCTTGAGGAGTTTGAAGATAAATATACATCCATGTAGCCATCACCACCATGTATATCATCATCAAGGTCATGAAAGACATCAAGGTCATGAAAGACAAGGAAACACTGAGAAACTACTACAGATTGGAGGAGACTAGATAGACATAACTAAATGGATGTGGAACCCTAGACAGAATCTTGGAACAGAAAAAGGACATTCGTGGAAAAGTAAGTGAACCTCAAATAATGTCTGAAGCTTAGTTAATAGTATTATACTGATGTTAATTTCCTGGTTTTGAAAAATGCACCATGGTTACATAAGATGCTAACATTAGGGAAAGCTGAGTGAGAAGTCTATGGGAACTCAGAACTATTTTTGCAACTTTTTTTTATAACTAAAAAATTAGTTCAAATAAAAAGTTTTTAAAAGTTTCAGTACCTCGTCCATCATATTTTTCCATTTTAAATTTCCAAAAAGAGATTCTAGTGCTAAAATTCTACATTCTTGCAATTGTTTAATCAGGATTTTATAAGCATTCTCAATCTTCTTTTTATTCTGTAAAAGAAAAGCAAGTCACATAAATTGTCATAAATAAAATATCTAATCACTTTCCAACTACAGAAAATCATATATTGAAGATATAATTGTGAAAATATATTTCCAAGTTAAAAAAATTACACTAATGTAATTACAGATCATCAACAATACTTTTAAAGTCTGTCAAGCAGCACTATGTTGTCTTTGCTGAATTAATTTTTGTCTGGGAACTTAGTGCATTTTATTTTTTAAAAAACTTTGTAAAAAGTATAATGAGCATAACAGAAAATTCACGTAAAGGGGAAAATTCAATGGCTTTTGGTAAAGTTACAGAGTTGTGTAACCATCACCATAATCTAATTTTAGAACATTTCCAACATCTCAAAAAAAAAAAAAGTGCACCCATTTAATACATTATATTTTATTGTGAAAAATTTCAAACATACATGTAAATAAGCAATAGCATAATCTCCCCTCAGGTACCTATCATCCAGCCATTATCATCATACACTGTTTTTATTATTTATATTTTAGTTAGTTAATATACAGTGTAATACTGGCTTCAGAATTCAGTGATTCATCACTTATTACACTGAATTTTTATTTGCATTTCATATAGTCCTCAAATAGATAAGTGAAACAACCTCTTTAAAATGAGTACTCACTAACCTAGGAAACATATTATTATACTAGAAATAAAACCTAAAATTAAAAAAAAAATCTTCTTTTTCAATTTTTTTTTTTTAATTTTTTTTTCAACGTTTTTTATTTATTTTTGGGACAGAGAGAGACAGAGCATGAATGGGGGAGGGGCAGAGAGAGAGGGAGACACAGAATCGGAAACAGGCTCCAGGCTCCGAGCCATCAGCCCAGAGCCTGACGTGAGGCTCGAACTCACGGACCACGAGATCGTGACCTGGCTGAGGTCGGACGCTTAACCGACTGCGCCACCCAGGCGCCCCTTAATTTTTTTAATGTTTATTTATTTTTGAGAGAGAGAGAGAGACAGAGTGCGAGCAGGGGAGGGACAGAGAGAAGGAGACACAGAATCCGAAGTAGGCTCCAGGCTCTGAGCTATCAGCACAGAGCTCGGCGGGGCTCAAACTCATGAGTTTTGAGATCATGACCTGAACTGAAGTCAGTCACCCAACTGCTGAGCCAGCCAGGGACCTTTAAAAAAATCTTAAGGACGGACTGGGAAGGATGTTTGTAGAGCACTCTTCAAGCTCAGATTCAGAAACTGTTTTCACAGAATGAAATGAGATCAATTGATTACAGTTCCTCTTCCCAATATAAAAATCAACTCCAGGGCTGATCCTACCCACAGCAGGCAACTAGAGTTGGAAATAGTTTAATGACTGGGATTCTAACTATAGCAAAACAAACTATCTTATCAGATTTCATGACAACCATCTGGAGGTTTCCAAACACCAGAAGGAGTATGACAGTATTCCCAAAGAGTAAAAAATGTTAATTGACTCACAAATTATTTTGATGAAATACAGAATTAATATCTCCATATGAGGATTCACTATAAGTAGTGAAAATTAACCAGAAACTAGATTCATCTATAAAATTAGTAAGTATTTTTAACTCCCTAAATTTCAATGTAGTAATTGTCAAATATACCAATGCAGCAAAATAATATCAAGCAAAGGATTAAAATCTAAATACTCTGAAAATTCTATTAATGCCTTAATATTATGAAATAAGCATTTTGTTTATTTCCCATCCTCATCACCCTTCTCCATTGTTTTCTCATTAAAACTACCGTATTAACAAGTATTTCACCAGTATGTCTTAGCAACAGAGGCATGAGTTTTTACCTCCAAATGAGTGCATTTCTGACCTTCATTAACTTGGAGGCAGTATACCACACAGTAGTTATGCACACAAGGGCTAAAGTCAGACTGCTCCTTTTCAAACCATGCTTTATTATTCATTTACTATTGATAATGAGCAAATTACTTACTCAAGTATCTATTTCCTCATCTGCAAAACACAGATGATACTTACACCTAACTAAAGGGCTGTTGACAACAAGATTTAAAAAATGACTCATGAGAAGTACCAATCATTGTTGTTATTACAAGTTCTGAACATATGATTGCATTTGTATTATCATTATTGTTAATTTTCTATACCTCTCTGTGAAACCTATGATAATTTCCATAGAAGTGGTAGAAATAAAAGTAAGTCAAGTAACTTGGAAAATTCTGTAAAAGTCTAGAAGAAATTTATATTTAGATATCAATTACCTCCTTGAAAAAAGTTTGGTTCGTGTACATGCTTGGCATAAGGTACGCATAAAGTCGAAGAATATTGGATGTTTGCCCTGAGGAAAGCACAACATTGACCTTGATTGCCCAAGACTGAATAATTAAAAAGTTGAAAAGGTGCGTTTGCAGATGGTTCAGGCCTTCATCTGCAACCATCAGGTAATATGGGTAACTGTCTTCTATGAAACTTTTCCATCCTTGTGATAAGCATCCAGAAAATTCTGTTTGAACATCAATGGTGGTATTATGCTGAAGATGAAGAATGAAAGCAGTTCTCAAAGGAAGAAGTTCAGGGAAGCTGAAATATGCATACTCAGCATCCTGTAAGAATGGGATAAAGTATATTTTTTTTTTGAAATTACCATTTAGTTGGTTTACACGTATCATTAAAGTCATTAGAAGAAAAGGTTCCGATACAGTTTTGTTCTGCTTTATAGTCAGACCTTGACTGTCATTTCACAAATACATGCCATAAATCACAGTTTGGATTTAAATACAGGCGTCCCCATTAAGCAAGCACATAATGCTCAGGGTTTATCATACTTTCCCTTCGTAGTCTAATTCTTTTCCTCTCCAATTTCACTTCAAAAAGAAAAAGGAGAGAAAAAATATGCAAAAGCAAATGGCGGATATAAATTATCCAGAACAGGAAGCTGAGGTGAACCACTTGGAGAGGACGATCCCAATTTAGTGTGATTGTCCTGAAGCAGCAGAGATTTTTCTCAAAAGATCAAAATTAGGGCAGTAAACTGGACTGGAAACATTAGGTTAGAATACCGGCTCTGTATTCAAAACATCGCTTGCAAGAAGTCAGCAATGTTTAAAAATCTAACAATAGTGTTGACTGCAAAATGACTGAACAGACACATTCCAAAACCCTTAAGGGTAATACCTTGGTTACCTTCAGGGATAGGATAAGGAAAGGGTGGTAGTGGTTATACCTCTGTATTTGATACTGTTAATATTTTATTAATTATATTCATAATCAGAAAAGGAAGACCAAATACCTTCCCTCAGAGGTATTTACTATGGAACAAAGAATAAATGAAGTAGTATCAATGAGTTTGACATTTTTCCAGGCTCAAAGAAACTGACTACAGAGTTCTGAAAACAGAAGCGCTTCTCCGAGTTAGAAAAGTTGAATCCAATTGAGCTTCTGTAGAGACTGCTCACCCTCCTTCATGAGCGTGTGTGTCTTTATATAAAGTTTAATTGCTGCAAATAAAATATAATCTTAAACGTGGTAATTTCTGAATACGGGGACTATGGGTATTTTTTCTGTTCTTCCCTTTAAACTATGAATTCTTATAGATGTACTTAACGTGTTAATAAGAAAAAAATATAAAATAGTAAGGAATTTTAGGCTTAGGTCTTAAATCACATGTTACCTTGAAGAAAACTATGGCAAATTGTCCTCCTTTACTGATAAGATCCATAAGATAGCATTCAATTACATAAAAGAAGTGGAGCTGCTGCCCCTGCTTTAATGATTTCTCACATATGCATGTAGCAAGTAATGAATCGCCATCAATCAGAAAAAATTCAGATTCAACAAAATCATTGAATAAACTGGAATGTCTAAAATGAAAACAGTTAAAACAAAAATTACATATTGATTAAATAAGGCCCCCAAAGACAGTAGCATTGTCATTATTCGCCCATTATCACTATCATCAGTAGGTGAATTTGCCAAGTAATTATTTTATGTCCGTCTCTACGCTAAGACTTTTCAAATATATCCATATGTATGACTATCCCTCATAGGAAGAAGGTGGGATCATTCCCATCCTGTAGATATAGAAAAAGAGGCTCAAAGAGACAGAGCAAATTATGTAAAACCACATGGCAGAATCTGGATTGGAATCGGGAATTTAACACCTCTATTCTGAATATAGACCTGTGTTAAATTTCCTTCCTGTTTAATCAATACTATTTCTTTATAAAACAACAGGTTCATTGATAGCTGTGTACAAACAATGCAAGAGAAAACTGTTTCCATTCACTATCAAACAGCTCTCAAAGTTCTATGTTAAACAATCATATATGTATTTATATATGCATGTGCATATATAATTGTATATATAATATGCTATAATATATATACTGAGATAGATACACATTACTTTCATGTCAAATAGATATACAGGAAATATGGTATCCAAATGTACACCTCTTTTTTAATTTATTTATTTAAATTCAAGTTAACATACAGTGTAGTATTGGTTTCAGAAGTAGAACCCCGTGATTCATCTCTTACACAGGACACCTGGTGCTCCTAAAAGTGCCCTCCTTAATGCCCATTAATGCCTTAATCCCTCCATTTAGCCCATCCCCCCACCAGCAACCCTCAGTTTGTTCTCTGTATTTAAGAATCTCTTGTCATTTGCCTCCCTGTCTCTTTTTATCTTATTTTTCTCTCCCTTCACCTATGTTCATGTTTTGTGTCTTAAACTCCACATAGTGAAATCTTTATTACAATACTCACTTGGCTTTTGGCAATGCACTCATAATTAACTGTGACATTTTTTCTAAAAACATCATGTGTTCTTCTAAACCTAAAAAATAAATTATTTACTTATTATTTGAAAAAGAAGAAATAACAATAAAGTTATTTTAATTCTATTAAATCCATGTAGCTTAAAGAATCATTATTTTGTAATTTATAAATATTTTAAATTGAAAATTACCCATTCTTGCCGCTCTCTGGACCTCGAACCTCAACTGGAAAACATTAAATATAGCAAATTTCCTTTACTTTGGTACCTCTAAGTGGCAGTTATTAATGAAAATGACAGACCTACAAAGAAAGAAGAAAAATTAGAAATTAATTTATTCCATCAAGAAATAGTATTAAATGACTACTGTGTGTTAAGCAAAACATCAGGCAATGGGAATATATGAACAAAGGGCAACATGCTGTTAGTTCTCACGGCGCTTAAAATCCATCAGGAAAGACAAATATTAATCAGATAATCATATGGACAATGGAAAATTTAAACTGTGACAAAGAGGATAAAGGAAGCATCCCTAATGAAGTAATGCTTGAGTTGATTTCTGAAGGATGAAACAAAATTTAATTAAATACAGGGATGGGGGGAGTAGCATTCCAGGCAGAAAAGACCGTGTACAAAAAATACCAGAAAACACCATGTACAAAAGTCTTGTGTGATGAATGAGTCTGGGTGGTTCTAGATCCAGAACAGAAGTCAACAAGGTTGGAATGCAGAGAGTGAGGGAAGAGTTAGCTGTACTAGAGGGTTACAGAAATGTAAGAGCAGGCAGAGCCTTTGAGGGCATGTTTTCATCCTAAAATCCACTGACGGACTTTAAGCACGTAGTGTTATGAGCAGCTTTACATTTTGAAAGATTACTCTGGCTGCAGTAGAGAGAATAGATAAGATGGGATCAAAGTTCCTGTTAGTAAAGCAGAGAGAAAACCACAGTTCAGAAGGGTAATGAGAGTAGTTTGATGTAATACAGTTTGATGGTAGTTTGGGGCCCCTATGGATATTAAATATTTGAAAGGTTAGTTTAACATAATTTTGTAATTATGTATTACATAATTTTGTATTATGTATTATGGATCTGATACGGATGGAGAAGAGGGAAGAGTGAAGGTTGTCAAGGATGATTTTAAGATTCTACCTGATGCAACAGGATGGAGGACGAGGCCATTCCCTGGGCAGGAAACCTTGGAACAAGCCTACATTTCAGGGAAGGATCATGAGTTCATTTGTGGTCACTCTGAGTTTGACTTGAGTTCAAGACTGTAGGACATGTCACGTGAGTAATTAAATATGTAGGTCTAGAGGTCAAACCCAAGGTCTGGGCTAGACCTGAATATGTGAGTAACTTGAATATTATTGTAAATAAGGCCACTGAGGTAGAAGAACTTGCTTGGATAGACAGACACAGTATCATGAAAGAAGAACAAAGGACTGAAAATACAGTTTTGCAGATCACTAATATTTAATAAATGCCAACAGAGAAGAGGAAGAGTCTGCAAAGGTAATTGAGAAAGAACTGTCAAAGAGGCAGAAGAAAATGCACTTGAGCATTCTGTTACAAAAAACAAATATTGAGACATTCTTCACATATGCCATATAGTGTGTTAGGGCAGTGGAACTTGATAGATAGATGATAGACAGATAATAGATAGATTAGATGGATAGATAGATAGATAGATATTCATATTATATGACATTAAAGAACATATAATGATGAGGCACACATTGATATTAAATATTAGGGGCGCCTGGGTGGCTTAGTCGGTTGAGTGTCCAGCTTCGGCTCAGGTCATGATCTCGCTGTTCCCGAGTTAGAGCCCTGCGTCGGGCTCTGTGCTGACAGCTCAGAGCCTGGAGCCTACTTTGGATTCTGTGTCTCCCTCTCTCTCTGCCCCTCCCCAGCTCGTGCTCTGTCTCTCTCTGTCTCTCAAAAATAAATAAACATAATAAATATTAAAATAACAATGCACGGAGGTTCATGACTGCAAAAAATGAGTAAACTTGAAGAAAAAAGAAATTACTGTGGCTGGAATGGAATGTTTAAGAAACACTTAATGGAGACAGGCAAAAGCATGGTCTCTCGCTTACCTAGTTATTCCCCCTTTTATCAGATCTAAAGAGCATCTACTCCTCACCAAGCATTGCACTTGCTGCCACATATACAAATATGCATAAAACATGGTCCTCTCCCCTCACAATCTGATAAGGGTTTAAAGAGAATTAAATCAAAAAGTGTAACATGCTTAGTGACCTAGCAGAAATGGTACAGAAAGCCATTAGAGAATTGAAAGAGTTCTTCAATCAACTGGAGTAGTCAGTCTCTTGTGTTCTGAGGTTTTGAGGACACATTTAAAATACGAGAAAGAATTATGGAACCATCTTAGAAAAGGTAAGAGATACAGAGGATCACATTTCAAAGAGCAAAACAATACTGGTTTAATGCACAGAGATGTGAAACCACACGACAAGTTTGATTCCACAGGTTGTTCCACATGGCATAAAACAGAATGATTTGATTGGAAATGAAATAGGAAAAGTAGCTATAGCTCACATTATAAGGGGCTTTTGCCCAGGGAAGAATTTTAGAGAATTTCCCCAAAACTCTCTGCCATCCAATTCATACAATTCCCAACCTTACTAACTGCACATTAGCCATACTGTCTTACTTCAGTTCTCCAAATTGTACCAAGTTCAAATATAAAAGATGATTCCCTGAGAACTGAGTGAACGGGAGAAAATTAACCCCAACTATCTTTCAGAAGGGATAGATCCAGAAAAGGTAGGGTCAGATTGAATGAAATAAGGTAATTCATAGGTTCCCGGATGTTCTTAATGTCTCAAGAATTTTTCTCATGGTACTCCTAGGACAAAATAAATACCTAACAGTTTATTTATTAAGGAGTTAGCTCCAAACAAATTAATAAGTCCTAACATAATCATTTGAAAATAAAATACACATAAACAGAAAGAAATAACATCATATTTAAATTAAATAACAATTACTAATGAGATATATGTGCCTATTGGACACTACAACTTTTCAACAAGAGCCATGGTGGGAGAATAAAACCCTTCTCATTTTGATAATTAAGGGGTTCCATAGTCTGCCTGCATACCTCCTCTCATATATCATATAGGAAACTTTTCCTATTAAACTTCATCCTGAACTCATGCCAACCTTACACAAAATGTACATAGAATTTGTATCACTCTGCCCAGTTCTCTCTCATTTAAGGGAGAGTCATGGTAGGGAAAATAAAGCCTGCTACCCACCACAAAAACCACTGAATAAATGTATATTTAAAAATCTGAATTATTAGACATGGGGGGTGGTATTAAGAAGAAGCTGGATGAATAAACATGAGTCAAGGCCAGAACAGTCCTTTAAAAAGTTTGAATTAGCATTCTCAATAGTCACAATATTATCTAATACAATAATAACAGGCTGCTACAGAAAAAACAAAAGTAAATCCTCAAAAAAATTTATACTTTCAGGAAAAAAGTCACATGCAGAGCAATAAAATGGACATGATGAAATCTCAAGTTACAGATCGGAAATCCAGGAAATTCCTTAGAAGGCATGAGAAAAAAACAAAGAGGGGCACCTGGGTGGCTCAGCCAGTTAAGCGCCTGACTTCAGCTCAGGTCGTGATCTCATGGCTTGTGACTTCAAGCCCCACAAACAGGCTCTGTGCTGACAGCTCAAAGCCTGGAGTCAGCAATAGCACTGCTAGGAATTTACCCAAGGGATACAGGAGTGATGATGCATAGGGGTACTTGTATCCCAATGTTTACAGCAGCACTTTCAACAATAGCCAAATTATGGAAAGAGCCTCAACATCCATCAACTGATGAACAGATAAAGAAGTTGTGGTTTATATACACAATGGAATACTACTTGGCAATGAGAAAGAATGAAATATGGCCTTTTGTAGCAACATGGATGGAAGTGGACAGTGTTATGCTAAGTGAAATAAGTCATACAGGGAGACAGATACTATATGTTTTCATTCTTATGCGGACCCTGAGAAACTTAACAGAAGACCATGGGGGAGGAGAAGGGGAAAAAAGAAAGAGAGGAAGGGAGGCAAATCATAGGAGACTCTTAAAAACTGAGAATAAACTGAGGGTTTGGGGAGCCCGGGTGGCTCAGTCGGTTGAGCGACCGGTTTCAGCTCAGGTCATGATCTCGTGGTCTGTGAGTTTGAGCCCCATGTCAGGCTCTGTGCTGACAGCTCAGAGCATGGAGCCTGCTTCGGATTCTGTGTCCCCCTCTCTCTCTGCCCCTCCCCCACTCCCCTCCCTCATGCTCTGTCTCTTTCTGTCTCAGAAATAAATAAACATTAAAAAGATATACTTAAAAAAATAAACAGGGTTGATGGGGGTGGGAGGGAGGGAAACGTGGGTGATGGGCATTGAGGAGGGCACCTGTTGGGATGAGCACTGGGTGTTGTGTGGAAACCAATTTGACAATAAATTTCATATTAAATAAATAAATAAGTAAAACATTAAAAACTTAAAAAAAAAAAAAAAAGCCTGGAGTCTGCTTCGGATTCTGTGTCTCCCTCTCTCTCTGCTCCTCCCCTATTCATGCTCTGTCTCTCTCTCTCTCTCTCCTTCAAGAATAAATAAAAACATTAAAAAAAATTTTTTTAATTGATTAAAATTGTACCTGGCACACAGTTAGAACTGAACAAAATGAGGAGCGTTATTGGATGTTTTGGTAAAAGAAAATATAATGTTTTCAAAGTTCCAAGGGGAAAATATTTTGAACTTATAATTCCGTACCCAGGCATTCAATCCATTAGGAGGGCAGAAAGACAATATTACTAGATATTTAAGAAGTCACCAACCACCTAGCCTGAATGATAATGTTATTTAAAGAGACAGTTCAGAAAATTAGTGGGTAGATATCAAGCAGAAGGACAATCAAGAAACAGTATAACTACATATGATGCAGGAAAATTAAAGGAAGCTATAAAGAAAAATAGGAGGATCCATGATACTCTGAATTTAGAAAAATATCGATTTCAAACAGCGGTCTTAATGATAACTACATTTCCAAGTCAACCATATAGATTGCTTCTACAATAAATAACATAATAAATAATTTTGTGACTTGTTTACTTGACTTCCCATTTTTTACTCAACCAGAAACAAATCACAAAAATTAAAGTCATAAACAGGCACCTGGGTGACTGTCGCTTAAGCGGCCAACTCTTGATCTTGGCTCTGGTCAAGTTTGTGGGATAGAGCCCTGCTGGGTCTCTGCACTAACAGCAGGAAGCCTGCTTGGAATTCTCTCTCTCCCTCTCTCTCTGCTCCTTGCCCGCTCTCTCTCTCTCCCTCTCTCTCTCTCAAAATAAATAAAACATTTTTAAAAATAAAGTCAAAAATATTGTAAACTATGATAAACCATTATAATATAAAAATAATATAATTAACCAAATTGGGAAGTTCAGAAAGGGATGAATAGTGGAAAAAGAAGAGCATATATTAAGTTCCTCATTTTTCATCGCAGAAAGTCCAGAGAGAGCATCTAAAGATAATATATCAAAAATTAAGGGCTTCTGGAATCAAGAAGTTAAATTGCCTTTCTCATATAAGTACTGAACCACTGTGTTGCCAAATAAATATAAATGGGGAAATTTCATTTATACTTATATTACAACTTCTAATGAATTAATAGATCTTGTTATTTTTAGGTGCTAGAACAATAAAAATACAGGCAAATAGCTACTTCCATGTAGAAGTGCATCATTGTTGAAATATTCCAGCAAAGACGAGCCTGGGTGCCTCAGTCAATTGAGCATCTGACTTCGGCTCAGGTCATGATCTCCTGGTTCACCAGTTTGAGCTCCACATCTGGCTCTGTGCTGACAGCTGAGAGCCTGGAGCCTGCTTTGGATTCTGTGTCTCCCTCTCTCTCTGCCCCTCCCTCACTAGTTCTCTGTCTCTGTCTCTGTCTCTCTCTCTCTCTCTCAAAAATAAACATTAAAAAAAAAAAAAAGAAAAAGAAATACTCCACCAAAAATTTTGACCTGAATTTGATCCAAACTCTAGTAGCAACAATTAATTAACGAGACATTTATAAGATAGAAGAACCTGTTAAATGATACCAGGAAGATTAGAATCTCTACAAGGCCAAAAAAAAAAAAAAAAAGGAAAGGGAAGGGACTCCAATTTATTAACAAATTACAAGAGGATGAAAGAGACTACAACAAGCCTAAAGACATATTATCCAATCACAGTAGCGCCAAAACCTTATCTGGGTTCTGATTTAAACAATCTTTAAAAGAAAAGAGAGAAGGGATGGGAAAAAAGAGAAATCATAGATTATTAGAGACAGCCCAATTCAGAAAATAAGGCCCAGGGAATGATGGAACCTCTTGATGGAAAGAGTCAATTTCCTGAAACACTGGAGAAAAGCTGACCAGCAATGGGCAGAATTCTAGATGCCCTCCAAGACTCCAGCCACCCTGGTGCACTGCCCTGTATAATATCCTCTCCTTGGGTGTGGGCAGGACCGGAAGATTGAATGGGATAGTCTCTCCCATGATTAGGTCGCATTACCTAAGACTCCAACATTCCAGGAGACAGATTCTCCTGATAGCTTTGAAGACATAAGCCACAATGCTTTGAGAGGACCACCTGGCCGGGAGCTGAGGGTGGAATCTAAAGGCTGAGAATAACCCACAGCCAAGAGCCAACAAGAAAACAGGGAACCTCACAATCCCACACCTGCAAGGAATTGGATTCTTCCAACAACTGGAAAGAACCTGGACAAGATGGCAGCTCCAGTAGGCACCTTCATTTTAGTCTGGTGAGACGCTGAGTAAATGCATTCAGTTACTCTGTGTCTAGACTTCTGATTCACGGAAATTTATAAAATACTACATTTTTATTGACTTAACCTCCCAAGTTTGCGGTAATTTGTTATGCAGCAATAGAAAACAAATACATGCCCCTTGACCATTTTTACATTCTTTTAACTGTTATATAAGAAATAAATGATTATTGCATGAATCCACTGAAATGTAGGGGTAGGTAGGAATCGCCTGTAAGTTATTCGAATGCAGATTCTGATTCTGCAAGTTTGTAGTTGCGCCCCGATTGTGCGTGGGGTGGGGATGCTAGCTGCCTGCCGCTACCGATGTCTAGGTCATATTGGTTATGCTCAGATCTGACCTCCCTTAGTTTCCCTAAGGCCCCAGATCCCAGCATCCTTTCTTTGAAGAGGTCCCCTTAAAAGCCTGAACGCTCGCCCCTCTCCTTCGGATTCCAGACCCCGCGCTCCCCACCTGCGTCCCTTTCCTCTGCCTCTCCCCACGCCTTGCCTCCTGGCGCCAACGGGAGACCCGTCCGCCACCATTTTCTGGGGGCGCAGCGGGGCGCGTCCGGAGCCGCTCCCGGGCCACCTCCCGCCTGGACCAGAGAGCTGGAACCGCGAGCGACACCTCCACTCCGGGTTTCTCCCTGCAGTGACCCCGGTCGCCTCAGAGCCCGCTCCGCACGCCTCCGCCCCCAACCCGGTTCGCTCCCCGGAGCACCTCCCCCTGCTCCCGCCAACCTCCACCCCGGCGTCCGCACCGGACCTGTGGCGTCGGTGGAGCAGCTGCCGGGCACCTGCAGGGAAGGAAGCGACCGACAGGGGCTCAGAGCGCGGAGCCCTGAGTGGCAACTCGAGGGGGCGCCTGAACCTGGGCTTCTGACCTGCCGAGCCGCCTCGGCCAGTCTTTTGTACCCGGAAAGAAGTTTTGGTTTCGTTTCTCACATCGGTCACGTTTGAGTTTCGTTTTCCTTTATCACGAAATAGGTCCGACGGGTTCCAGAAGAGTGAGTCTGAACATCCTTACCTTCAGTGGGGACCTTAAGACATAGCAGAAACGGTAACCTGGGCTTCGGAATTCGGACAGGAAACAGAGGGGAGTGAGGCCGAGAGATCTGGGACAGCTGGGAGATAAAAATCAAGGAGGGGCAGAGTTTAGAAATAGATCAAGTAGAACACTGTGGAATCTGAAGTTCCACCGTGGGTCTTGCTGCTCCCCTTTGATTCAAAAACAAAAACAGTGGGAAGGAACACCTGAACGTGGAGTTCTAGTAGGAGAAGATAATGACTGCTCTGTGCAAACTATATGTGGAGCCAAGAAACACCATTAAAAAATCAAATTGAAAGCGCAGCCGGCTCGCTTTTTACTTCTGCCTTCTTGTTATTTTCACTAAATGTCTGCCCGTCGTGGCAGAAACTATTGTCAATTTGGGTTTTAACCCTAGCCTCTCTTTCCTTCTAGTCTCTTAATGTGCTTAGATTCATGTGCAAATATACTCGAATTCTAGGAAGAGGCAAGTGGAGGTGACAGTGGATTTGGGTAATATTAGCAACAATGGAGAGCCACAGCTGCTTTGTCTGCAAGGCAGGTAAAGAACAGATGGGCAGACACTGTCCCACAGAAAACAGAGCAGTGCGTGACATATTTTCTTGTCATAAATTGAAGAGTCAAGTTGTTAAAGAAATAGGTAGGGACGGAGAGACTGGACACTGCTCACATCCATCAGGCACCCATTCATTCATTCATTCACTTATCTACAAATTTGTGATGACGAAACTGAGGAAGGAAATTTAAAAATTTGGAACTTGACACATGACTGGCCTAAAGTTCTATTATATTCATATCTGTCTTTCTCTAACATCTCTAATAATGATAATCCTCTCCTTCCTCCTGTCAAGAAGTCAGTGTTCTAAATCCTGTGACCCGTGAACATGTTAACTTCTCTGGCAAAAAGTACTTTGCAGAATTAAGGATTTTGAGTTGTGGCATTATGCAGAATAACCTGATGGGTCCACTCATTGTCTACAACACTTCTTCCCCCTCTTCCAAATCCTCTGACCCTTTTAGTCCAGATGTGCTCTGAGCCTGCTCTGTCAAAGATCACCGATGATGATCCAATCATTGAACAATCTGAACAATGCTTGTGCTTGTTTACTCCATGATCCATTACTTATCTCTCTCTCTCTCTCTCTCTCTCTCTCTCTCTCTCAAATGCTTGACAGATATCTAACCCATCTCTCTTTTCCAAAGAGCTTCTTTTCTCTTGGCTTACAATATTCTTCAAATCTATTCTCTTCCCACCTTGACTATCAAAATGGATGGATTATCACCTAACAACTGTTCAGGTGAAAAGTCTGGGAATCATTGTTGCACCTTCACCTCCCTCAAACCTTAGTGAACTGGAACTCTTGATACTTACAGAATCTCTTCTCTCTCTCATTTTCCAAAGGCTAGAGCAAACAACACCATTCCTCATCTGGCTAACTGGAACAGCGTATTCCCTTCCAGACTCCAGTGTGTCCCTCCACTCCATTTTCTAACCTGCCACCAGGGTTATTTATTAGCATGTAAAACCAAGCACATCAAGTCCCTGTTAAAAAACACTTCCAGGGGCGCCTGGGTGGCTCAGTCGGTTGGGCATCCAACTTCAGCTCAGGTCATGATCTCACAGTTTGTGAGTTTGAGCCCCACGTCAGGCTCTGTGCTGACAGCTCGGAGCCTAGAGCCTGCGTCGGATTCTGTGTCTTCTTCTCTCTCTGCCCCTCCCCAACTTGTGCTCTCTCAAAAAGTAAATAAATGTAAAAAAAAAAGAAAAAATTAAAAAAAAAAAACACTTCCAACATTTCTTCATTGCTTTTGGATTAAATCTACCTAGTAGTATTCCCTTTCCTTTGAGAACTCTCCAACTCTGATATGCTTCCTTTCACTTGCCCTAGAGTTATGGGGATGGGCAAACACATGACATCTAACACTGGATAGATGTGGTTAACCACAATTTATTAGTTATGTATACTCACGGCCCTGCACACCATGTAAGGCGCTATATATATATATATATAGATATATAGATATATGTAGATATATATATATATATGTAGATATATATATATATATATATATATATATATATATATATGTAGGGCTTGAACTCAGGAGCAAAATAAACAAGGTGGGACTGTGGGAGGCAGACTTTGTAACAACCAGAAGTGGGGAGACCCCTGGTGCCCTTGGGAAGACAGGATTACTTGTTTGATTACTTTTGCTGGCTGACAAGGAAGTGAAACTGTTAGGTAAATGCAGTTGTTCTGGCTGAGAAAGGAACTGGCTAAGTAAGGAACCCTTCTCTCCACATATGACTCCCAGTAACTTTGTTACTTTTTTGCCATTTATTACCCATAGCCCAAATACCTTTATCTTGTCAATTCTTCACATATTTATTGTTCGTTTTTCTAAAAGGTATGAAAGCTTCCTGCTCTGGTCCCTTCTTCGGGTCTTTATTCTCTTGTTTAGGTTCCCATGTACATATAAAAATTCAACAAGATTTATATGATTTCCTCCTGTTAATCTGTCTTACGTCAGTTTAATTCATAGGCCCAGCCAGAGACCCAAAGAGGGTAGAGGAGAATTTTTCCTCCCCTACAGCAGCACATGGAAATTTAGGACTTACAATACAATGCTTTGGCATCGTTTTAAGCCTTGGTGATGATTGAAGACTTTTTCCCTAGGAAACAAAGTAGACACTTGAGCAGGAGGGAGGGAGCCAAATGGAGAGGCGATCATTGAAAACATAATTTTCATTTTTTTTTAAGTTTATTTATTTATTTTGAGAGAAAGAGAGCAGGGGAGGGGCAGAGAGAGAGAATCCCAAGCAGACTCCACGCTGTCAGCACAGAGCCCAATGCGGGGCTGGAACTCACAAACTGGGGGATCATGACCTGAGCTGAAACCAAGAGTCACACACCTAACCAACTGAGCCACCCAGGTGTCCCCAAAACATAAATTTTAGAGGTGCCCTCTTTATGGCCAACAAAGTCAGCTAAGAATCTGTGTGACACTGATGCAGGCAATGCATGTCCCCAGAAGGCTTGAATTTAGTTTAATAAATCCCTGCCACAGTGGATCCCAATGGGAAATCCATTTGCTACTTTGTTACTTAAGAGCTCTTTGAAGAGTTCATTGGACCTCTGAATTAAACCAATTAAATTGCAAAGGGCATATAGGGAAGGTGGAAATTCTATTGAATGCACTTTTTAAGAGCCCACCACTGTTTTCTAAGAAATGAAATGAATTTTCAGTCACTATCAGTAATATCTGGAACTCGAATGGATAAAGAATGTCCTCCAGAGGTGTTGTATTGTGGCTCTGATATATGCAGAGATACCTGTTATGTTAATTTATATTTGGGGTATCTGTGAAGCAAAAGATTTCCAAAGTTCTCTATCAAAGGGAGAGACTCTTAGGTCACCACCCAAGAATACGTAAAAATGTATTGATGGGGCCAAATTATTGCTCTGGGCATCCATGCTGAGATGACTGTCTAAAGTCTGGCCAATTTTGCTGACCCTTGGGTCTCTTCTTTTATCAGGGAAACTTGGTTAAGAGATGGGAAAGCAACAGCATCCCACTGAGCTCCATCACACAGAGTGGTGGTGATTCCATCTATAAAACCTACAAATTCCCAATTTTGTTCACTCAGTTTTGTTCCTCAGGTAGCCAAAATGTCTGGGAGACGGGTGACCTCCTCCAACACAGTGGCTCCTGGCAAGGGACTAAGAAAAGGAGATAATGAGGACCTGTCCAAGTAGGATATGCCAGAGAGCCCACGTGCGACTCCATGCTATAGCAAGGAGGGCTTGGTTGCCAATCCAGGTTTGTGAAGTATGGCACCCATGACTCAAAGTATAATGGGCAGTTGAGCACACAAGGTCATATGTTCAGGGTCTATAAAAGTCTCTATTTCCAGGAGATCCCAGCATGTGGCCAGTAAATGTCACTCTAATAGTGTATAGCACAGAATTGAAGAAGGGCAGTATTGTGTATCGGAAGTCCATTGGAAACTTATGGACATTATAGGTGGTCCAGAAACTCTGGGAGTCATAAAAGGAGGTCAGTACAGCATCTACAGTAGAGAGTCTCTGAGGATACTTAATGAAGGTGCCCCTTGATTTCAGTTTAGACAGGTTTCATAACATTTTGTTGGAGGGGACCCCATTTAAGGTGGACTGACTTGCAAGCTAAAGTATCAGTGAGACTAAAAAAAATAAGGAAATGCAGAATATACTGCCTCCAGACCCCAAAAGAACTAAAAGTTGTTGGACTTGTATTAATATTTTGAGTGCTAAGAGGGATGATAGCTGGGTCATGACATTGCCTGAGATGGCACAGTTCACCACATAATTTTCAAGAATTTCATCTGAGTGGCAGGACCTTGCACTACGTGTGGAGCAATGGCCCATCCCCTTTTTTGTAAGCCACTTTGTTGGTATTTGCATGTCCTAAATGAGCATTTCAAATGAATTAATTAATTTCCCCATAATTGGACATAGATAAGACCTTGCCTTCAAAGACTGTGTGCAATGGAAAGACTGCTGAGGTACCCCACGGGTAGCCTGGTAGAGGTGTATAATGTCTAAGAGGCTGTTGAAATAGGCACTGATGAGAACATATTAACAATTTCTACAATGCCAAATTATTTAGTGGCTGCTGTTTGGATGGAGCCAGTAATTTTAACACCATTGACTATTGGGTATGAGGGCCTTTATGAGGTCCACAGCATTAGGCTGTGGTAATCCACTGTAAGAAGCCATTCATTCTTTTCAGGTTTAAGAATATGCTAAATTAGGGGCGCCTGGGTTGCGCAGTCGGTTAAGCGTCCGACTTCAGCCAGGTCACGATCTCGCGGTCCGTGAGTTCGAGCCCCGCGTCAGGCTCTGGGCCGATGGCTCAGAGCCTGGAGCCTGCTTCCGATTCTGTGTCTCCCTCTCTCTCTGCCCCTCCCCCGTTCATGCTCTGTCTCTCTCTGTCCCAAAAATAAATAAAAAACGTTGAAAAAAAAAATTAAAAAAAAAAATAATAAAAAAAAATAAAAAAAGAATATGCTAAATTAGGCTGCTAAATGGAGAAGCAGTGAGGATGATCCTTCCTTCATTCATTAGGTCACATATAATTCTGTCTTATGCTTAAACTCCTGAAAATTACTTGTCAAGAGTATAGCAATTTAATACTACATTGTTTTGTCTTTTACTTTTTCTCTGATAATGATCTGATTGTTGTTTCTGAAGCTTACCTGACATGGCTTTGTAAAGAATCTCAATATTATTTTTCCAGATGTAACAAATTTTTTTAAAGTCCAGATTGTTACATGCTTTCTTAAAATCATAATGGTAGCATATTTCATTACAAAGAGAGTGCATTCTCTACTAAATGTGTTCAGATTTGAATTATGTGATCATACCCCAATATTAAATTTACAAATCATAAATAAACATATGATATTGATAAATTCATATGTATACATATAGAAGAGTAATCACATCAACAATAATTTATTTACTTCTTTATCCTCCAGAAATAAAACATTCCAACAAAATCAGAGATACAGGTACGAAATTAAGTTGAGTTTACTGGGTCTGTGATATTTCTGCCATAGGCTTTTCAACACCTGTTGATAAGTCAGTGAGAGGAAACACTGGGGGCTGGACATGCCAGCTCTGTAGAAATTCTTTCCCAAAATAGTGCTGAGCAAAATGTTAATCCAACAGAAGTAGACACTGAACAGACTTCAGAATTTTGTGTGATAGAGCAACTGTGTCTTCAACGATTGGAATTTTTTAAATATATAACTCCTCCTTTGGTCCAACAGCTGATTTCCTCCTTTACCATATTTCTTCTTCCTTTCTGTTTTCCAAGGGAATGACAGCCACATCCTTCTACACTAGACTTCTTTGGTAAACAGCTTTAGAAATTGTTATACAGCTGTCTCTAGTCGTCTGGTAGGGATGACTCCACTTGCAAGTTTGATATTCCCTTGGTATCTCCCTGATGATATCTTCACGGGGCATGTAAAATGCAAATTTTAAGAGAAAAAGATGGCTCTCAGTTTTTATTTAGATCAAATAAGTTTGAGAGCCATTTTTAAATAGCCAATTACTTTGGTAGATTTGCCTTTCCCCTCTGGTGAGGTAAAAAAATAAAATAAAATAAATAAATCAAAATGCCTCATCCAGTCAAGCCTTTGTTTCTCTGTATCAACTCAATTTAAAACATTAAAATCTTCAGCCCTAAAAAGATGTCTACATTTTTTAATAATGCATTCATATTGTAAGTACAAGTGATTTTCTTCTTTTTCTTTCCATTAGTATTCTATAATGAGTTTTTTTCTATAAACACAACATAAACATCACTTTCTATGACCACTTTAAAAATCCATGAGTTTATTTAACCATTTCATCAGTTAGAGATTTAGGGTGTTACCCATTTTTTTGCTATTATAAAAAAATGTCTGGATAAACATGATATCATATAGGTCTTCAAAGTAGAGTAGGATGGGATGAATCAAAGGATATGAACTTTTAAAAGTGGGAACATTTAGGGGCGCCTGGGTGGCTCAGTCGGTTAAGTGTCTGACTTCGGCTCAGGTCATGATCTCACAGTTTGTGGGTTCAAGCCCCACATCGGGCTCTGTGCTGACAGCTAAGAACCTGGAGCCCGCTTCCGATTCTGTGTCTCCCGCTCATTCATGCTCTGTCTCTGTCTCTCAAAAGGAAACATTAAAAAAAAAAAAAAAAAAAAAAAAAAAAACACCTTTAAATACTCAAGGTAATAAAGCTATTCTACAATGAGCCTCTTCTACCAGTTTTGAAGCATCCAAATCCAGAGACTTTCTTAGGCAAGGTTACTTATTTACATTATTACAAACTGGAATTAAATTTTGCTTACTGATTCTTGCCAAAGGAAGTCGATATTCATTTCCCATGTTTGCCAACTTGGAAGCAGGCAAAGGAGGCAAAGTTCCCGAACACTTTTCAGTTACACACATGTAAAGCAGCCTTAAAATGCTTCAGGAGTTCATCCAGGATCACCTACAGGAAAAATATTTCTCAGAAAGATTTTATTTAGACAATTAAACTGCTTGGTAAAATGACTGCATCACAGTTTTGTAGATGAATGTTCATTCACTGAAGTCAACATTTACTTTATTCATTTGTGAAATTAAAGTAAAATCCCATTTGGTTTCAACCAACATCTATAAATTCAAATATCTTTCCTCTTAAAAATCTACTTTGACTCTATCTAATCAAAATCACCATTTACTAAGATGCATGCCCTAAGCTAATCTTAAACTTATATCTATTTCAAAGACTTTAGGGGCATATTTAGAGAACAGGTAACAAGTCAGTACAGTGATAACAGTATAAATTCATTATTTAGTTCTGACTATGCTTTGCTGCCCTTTGTCAAGCACTTGTTTGTTACCTCATACAATTTAATCTATTAGAACAACCTATGAGGTTGGCATTTTCATCTACATTTTATAGATGAGAGAACTAAACCTCACAGAGGTAAACTTGCTCTAAGTCACACAAGGGGGTAAGTAAAGAAGTAGCTGTTTTGGTACTATAAGCTAGATTAGCTTCCAAATTTTATACCTAAGCAAGAATTCTTTCAGAATCAAAGCTAGAAGTTTCTTTATGTAACTAAAATAGCATAAATGGAAAACTGTGACATTAAAAATACTCTTCGTTTTCTTCTGCTACAACTACTGTTTTAATTATTCACTTGGTTTTTTCTTTCATTTAATTTATTCATACCATGCACTATTTCAAGAATTAAGGTACGTTAGAAGGATGAAGATAACACAAGGTAATATAAATTAAAATGTGGTAAAAGAAAAGAAAAACAAGGGAAAGAGCATAAAACAGGCCACAAATTATACTCGAAGATTTCTAGCAGCCAAATGTAAAAAGAAAACCTCACCACTTAACAAACACATTTCACAATGTCCGTGACATACATAGTTATTTCAGCACTAAAACCACATAAGGACGTCTTGGTGGATTCTTACAAAAAGTACTGCGTGAATATGATGAAGAAAGCCTCCAGCCAAATCTTTACATGGACAATGTGACAATTCTCCCAGGGCTTTTTTTCATCTGATTCTCTGTATGTGTGCATGAACAAAGACCACAGAAAAGGGCAATAAATTCAATTCTGCAGAGGAGCCAAAGTAATGCATTAATGTGTCTTCACTCAGTATTGTACAAATATTACTGCTGTGCTTTTTTTTTAATGTTTATTTATTTTTGAGAGAAAGAGAGATAGTGCATGAGCGGGGGTGGGGGGAGAGAGAGAGGGAGAATCTGAAGCAGGCTCCAGGTTCCGAGCTGTCAGCAGAGACCCTGACGCGGTGCTCGAACTCACGAATTGTGAGATCATGACCTGAGCTGAAGTTGGATGCTTAACCTACTGTTGTGCTTTCCATTTGCCTGCTTCTGTGCCAGTGTTGAACACTGTGCTAGGGGTGTGTGTGCTACTTGCCAGGTATAACCTCGCATTGTGAGCCATCTTCTCCGATGTGCAAGCCATATATTACAAGCTAGAAGGTAAGCTCTTTGAAGGCAGGAATCACATCTTCTAACTCTGATTTTTCTACACAGTTTTCACATAGTTATTACTCAAATCTTTGTTAATTGACAGATATAAAAGTTATTCCCAAATTGTGGCACGTGTAATATTAGAAGCACATGAGAGAATTTAACATGACACACAGATGGAGCATTAGGTAATATTAAAGAAGTTTTTAAAAATAAAAACCACCCCCTTTCCAAATCTCTTTACTTCTTTCTGCTAATCCCAGAAAGTCTGGAAGTGGTAGGCCTCTAATATCTCTCTAGAACTTAATCGCCTCTTTTTTTTTTCTTTTTAGTAAGAAGCAGCCTCAGCTGAAAGCCATGATAATTATATTTATTTTTATAGTTATCTTAAGTTTTAAGATCAGAAATCAGAGATCTTGGCTATCCACTTACAGTTCAGTATATATGAAGTTTCCTTTTGAAATACTATAAAAATGGGTCTATTTAAGAAAAAATTATAGTTTCAGTGGTCTGGAGGTATATCCAGAGGTATACTATGAGGTTAGAGAACATAAATTAGTGCTAGTCTCCTTTTTTTAAATCTATTCATCAGGGTTATCTGATAGAAACAAGCTTCTACATTGTCAGATTCTATGGAGGTTTTCTTGATTTGTTGACTATTGTTTTTCTTATAGTTTATTTTTAATAAGAAATTGGGAACAAGGAAAATGTTATAAATAAATTTATTATTGCAAATAAATAATTTTCTGAATTATTTTCCTGCTTGCACTCTTTTCAACAGACCTTGAGTTAGAGTACTCTTTCTTAGGTGACCAACTCAATATCCTCTCAAGAGGACATCAAGCTCTTGGTCTAATTCCCCTTCCTGCACTCCCAGTCCTAGATGTAAAACAATCTCAAAGGTTCAGCAGTCGAGTTATCATTTTATTTAAATGACTGTTTGTCTACATCTTCTCTATTGCCACTGAATGCTCTGATTTGTTCCAAGAAATGCAAAATTTTAGATATTGTTTGTTAGATTGTTAGGGAAAGATGTTTGAATTAAAAATTAAGTTAAATCTGGGGTGCCTGGGTGGTTCAGTCGGTTAAGCATTCAGCATTGGCTCAGGTTATGATCTCTCTGTTTGTGAGTTCAAGCCCCATGTCAGGCTCTGTGCTGACAGCTCACAGCCTGGAGCCTGCTTCAGCTTCTGTGTCTCCCTCTCTCTCTGCCCCCACCCAGCTCTCTCTCGCTCTCTCTCTTTCTATCTGTCTGTTTGTCTCTCTCTCTCTCTCAAAACATAAATAAACATTAAAAAAATGTTTTTAATTAAGTCAAATCTAAACAAAATTGGAGAATTTTACCAACAGCAAAACTGAGTAACATTTGCAACAGTAATGAGAGTTGTTCTTACAATTAAATAAATATCTTGCACCCACAGAGGTCAGGGAGCATTTCAGAAACCACACGCCTCTCTTTTTAGCAACTCTTGTTCACAACATGCATCATCAACTGGGCCACAGGCATAACAATGTTCAAGTAAGCAGCTTAACAAGGATCATTTTTTTTCATTTTTACCTATGAACTAATATTGCAAAATTTTCAATGGTAAAGTTTCAGAATTGTTGCAAGTGTAAAAAATAATAATAATAATAATTTAAATAGATTTTGATTATAGAAAAATCAACTTAACATTATAAAAACAAATGGAATATCTTATATTAATTCAACCCTACAGGTATTGAATCCTTTATAATAGCATACATTTAATGACTATCAGTATTGTATCATTATAAGTATCACAAATCTCACCTTTTGTTGAAAACCTAAATTCACATCTTGGAATTTTGCTGGAATATATTTTCTTCCAAACAAATTTGCCAACACTAACATGAGTTTTTCCATCACATCCTAAGAAAATTGTTGCGAGCTTAAGCAAATAAAGGATAGATATTATGGTAAATAAGAAAAAATGTTGATTCCATGGATTCCTTCCCTAAGTTTGTTTTTATGATACATTTCCTTTTGTGAAGGACAAATTTTTCTGGTAAATATACACCTCAGAAAATGACCATATCTGCTATGCTATGTGTGCATTTATTTTTAGTAAAGGCAGGCAGTTTTATATTCTGTGCTTCCTTTTAATTCTTGCTACCTTCACCCTAGTTCCACCAACAAAACACCTATCAACTAGTTTCCTGATCTGGACTCTCCTCACTTGAGGCCATCCTTGAGAATGATCAAACTTCCCAAAGCATTATGATCATGGCTCTCCTCTACTCCAAAATCTCTAATGGAGTTTCAATGCCTAATTAAAACAACAGCAAAAAATTGCAGGTTCCTTGAACTGCCGCTTAGTGTTTCAAAATCCAGCCTAAAACTAAGCTCCCAGCCTTACCTATTGATACTTCCCAACACTGGATCTAGATTCTGGTCATCTTTTCTTACTCTTCATTCCTCATAAAACCTGAGCACTAAACCATACTTGTCAAGAGGTGGCTAGGTTTAATTAACCAGACCATGTGACCATGGCAAAGTTATTCAACCTCAATGTGTCTATCTCAGTTGCCTCTTCTGCAAATATTCTTAATTAGTTAAATGATACCTAAATATTTCCCCAATGTTTGTTATTATTACATGTAATAAAAACAAATTCACTGTTAGTATCTAATTTTGAGGGCATCTGCAAATCTGAACATTTAACATTTCTTTGTAGAACAGAAGGAGAAGAAAGAGAAGAAAGGGTAGGATAAGGAGAAGAAAAAGAAGAAAGAAAACATTTCTGAGGCTTGGGCTATTTTATAAATAGGTTGTTGGGGCACCTAGGTGGCTCAGTAGGTTAAGCGTCCAACTTTGGCTGAGGTCATGATCTCATAACTCCTGAGTTTGAACCCCACATCAGGCTTTGTGCTGACAGCTCAGAGACTAGAGCCTGCTTAGGCAGGCTCTGTCTCTTTCTGCCCCTCCCCTGTTCACACTCTGTCTCCCTCTCTCTCTCAAAAATAAATAAACATTAAAAAAATTTTTAATACGTTGTTGTCTTTGGACTACATATATAAAATCTGAAGCTCACCTTTTGTGATTGGCTTACAGAGATTATGCAAAAGACTCTCATAAGAAAACTGACACAAAAAATTTGAAGTTTCGTGACCATGTAAATGTGATGAAAATGCTTCAAATCTCAGCAGATTACCTTCTCAACCTAAATATCCCTGCAAAAAATAGAAAAAAAGAAATGTGTGGTTTAATTCAATTTACCAGGCATTTAAATATCATTTAATACCAGTATGAGTGATTGATTAACACGACCTCATTTGATAACTACGTCAATGGTAAGTAACATTAATCACTGCATGCTGCTTATAAAGACTTCAAGTGGTTTGGCATGGTAAGAAATCCACAAAGTATTAATCACAGAGAACAAAAAGCCAAAGGACAATCATACCTTTCAAACAAAAGGTAAAGTTTCCAAATTTCCAGGGCTCTGGGTCGATTAAAGCACAGCTATGAATGCTTTAGCATTGACAGCACTCATAAAGAGGAGTACTTTAATTTATCCAGTACTTGTAAATAATGGTAAGTGATACATATTATATATACAAACAATATAGATAATATATAATGTTCTTAGGATATATCTTATGTGAAAGTAATTTCACTTGATTTTATATTATTTCTTTGAATGTGCTTTTACATAATATATGCTTCTTAAATAAAATAGGTCATATAAAGCAGAATTGCTAGAAATAACACATATTGGCAAGAAATCTGGTAATTCTCTGGAATAGTGGTGACCAAAAGTGAGCTTAAAAATAAAGCATGAGGGACGCCTGGGTGGCTCAGTCGGTTAAGCGTCCGACTTCAGCTCAGATCACGATCTCGCGGTCCGTGAGTTCGAGCCCCGCGTCAGGCTCTGGGCTGATGGCCCAGAGCCTGGAGCCTGCTTCCGATTCTGTGTCTCCCTCTCTCTCTGCTCCTCCCCCATTCATGCTCTGTCTCTCTCTGTCTCAAAAATAAATAAACGTTAAAAAAAATAAATAAATAAAGCATGAAAGCCAATCCAATTCACAATTTTAGCTCTCTTAAGCCATTCTAAAGGCAAGCTGTGTAATTATATTGTTCTGAATCCTGAGATATTCCACCAAAAATGATAGAACTAGATAAATTATAATCAACAGAATAGAACTATTGCTTGGTTTCTAGTGAAAATGGCAACCACCTGGTCACCATGGTAATCTCAATTTTTTAAATAAAATATCCATGCATTCTCAAAAAATGACCAAAAACTTCCCAATTTCTTCAAAAGATAGGCTTCAGTCTTTAGGCTGATAGATTTCAGAATTATGGAAGAATTTCCTCTTCCTATAAGGCCAATAGTTAAAAAAGAAGGTAAGAAGGAGAAAGAGAGGAAGTCTGTATCGACTTTAAAATAGGCAGTCACCCCTTTTCTGGAGAAGCCAAAATGCCCTTCCCCACATCTTTAAGTCCCCTCCTTACTCTCAGTCAGAGGCTGCAACTATAAGAAAACAATAGGCTAGAATATTGGGTGAGGGAGTCATGGAAGTGTATTTCATCCTTAGAAATAGATCTATAACAATAGTGTTGCTAAAACAGAAAAATCTTCAGAGCAATACATTCACGATATTGCAGTGATTAATGACATCTTTATCATCAACAACTCAGTGACCCAGGAAATGGATGTAGAAGAGTGTCACTCTCAATATGGCAAACCTATACTCAAGAAAAACCTGGCACCTAGGTGGCTCAGTCGGTCAAGCGGCTGACTCTTGATTTAGGTTCAGGTCATGATTTCACAGGTTCATGAGTTCATGTCCTCAGGCTGTCAGCACACAGCTCAGAGTCTGCTTGGGATTCTCCCTCTCTCTCTGTGCCCCCCCCCCCCACATTTATACACTCTCTGTCCCTCTCAACATAAATAAATAAACTTAAAAAAGAAAAAAAGAAAAAAAGAAAAACCTGCTAGACACTGAGAATTGGACTAGAAGCAGTGTCTATCAACCGACTATCCAAATGTAGATAGTAAAAGATATTTGAACAAATCCTAAGTGAACAAAACATGAGTCCTGAAGAAATCCATACACTATACATTTGACAAACTGTAAGATTTAGATAATTATGATGTATGTCAAAGACAGGAAATAGGTTCAAATAAGGTAAAAATCAACATGGGTTTATAAATGAATTTTTCACAAAAGAAAGTATCACCTTAAGAACTTACCATTAATTCAACAAGTTTTACTAAATTCTTTCTATGTAGCAGGCTCTATTCTTTTTTTTTTTTTAATTTTTTTTTAATGCTTATGTATTTTTGAGAGAGAGAGAGACCAAGTGTGAGTGGGGGAGGGACAGAGAGAGGGTGACACAGAATCAAAGCAGGCTCCAGGCCCTGAGCTGTCAGAACAGAACCCATGTAGGGCTCGAACTCATGAAGCTCGAGATCATGACCTGAGCCGAAGTCAGACACTTAACCAACTGAGCCATCCAGGCACTCCTATTCTAACAAATTCCTAATAGAAGGAAGATTTAAAAATAAGGATCAAAGACTGGAGGATGTCTGGCATTAAGGAACAGGAAACCAGACAGTGTTATAGAAGGTCTTGAGTTACAAGAAAAGTAGGAGATGATATCAAAAAGATCAATAATGGGCCGATTATTTAAAAATCAATCACCCATTCATGTTTAATGTAGTTTTCTTTGAGTATTGGAACTAGGTATGGGTAATTTTTTTCTTCTTTCAACTTTTCTATGCTGTCTAAATATTCCTTAACAAATGGATTATTTTATTTTAAAATATTATTTTAATAATAGCAATACTATAGTCTTCATCCTTATCTATGATTTAGAAGAGTGATATGTTTTGAGAGTAGGATCAATCTTTAATTTCAATTATACATCTTTTAGCGATTTTTAAAATGTAAAAATTTCTTAACCTAAAGAACTAATTTAAGGGCAAATGCTGACAATGTAACAGCATTTAAGATATATGAAAATCAACTATGCCACAAAACAAATCTAGAAAGTCGCAAACCAAGTTCTGTTACCAGTTCTAACTTATACTTGATCTCCTTTAAAAAAGGAAACATAAAATACAACATTTAGAAAGGATGGAGAATTGGGGCATCAGGCTGCCTCACTCAGAAGAGCATGCAACTCTTATCTCAGGGTTGTGAGTTAGAGCCCTCACTGGGTATTACTTAAATAAATAAAAAACTTTAAAAAAAAAAAAAAGGATGGAGAAACCAGCAAATTGTTTGCCCATTCTTCTCTTTAAAGAAGGCTAAAACACGGGGCGCCTGAGTGACTCAGTCCGTTAAGCATCCAATTTCAGCTCAGGTCATGATCTCATGGTTCATGAGTTTAAGCCCCAACTCAGACTATGTGCTGACAGCTCAGGGCCTGGATCCTGCTTCAGATTCTGTGTCTCCCTCTCTCTTTGCCCCTCCCCCACTCACACTCTGTCTCTGTCTCTCAAAAATAAACAAACATTGAAAAAACATTTTAATAAATAAAAAAAAGAAGACTAAAACAAAAATCAAGCAAACAACAACAATAAAAAAACTTGACAATTGAGACCATAATGATGATGATAGCTGATACATATGTGTTTACTATGAAACAAACATGACACTAAGAAGTCCTTGACCTATATTAGTTAAATTATTTCTTACTACATACTATAGTTGCCATGATTATTCTCATTTTACAGCTGAAAGCTCTGAGGTTTAGAGAAACTAAGTGCCTTCCCTAAAGTTAGTCAGTAAACTGTTGAACCCAGGATCTATTCCAGACCTTGATAAGTCTTATCAAGTTTAGTGTTTCTAAACTTTAACCCCCTTTTCTAGTTTCTAAACTAAACCCCCCTCTAAAGGGGGTTTCTCACACACTAAAACAATGCCAGGTAACTCTTATTGTCCTAAATGCTATCTTTGGTGGTGAAACAAAACAACTATTATTTTAATTATTATTATATAACTAATTATAATTAATTGAGTTATTAAAATAATTATTCCATTTTCCCATCCTTAATAAACTTATAACGTGCAAGAAAACATAAAGTATTAAAGGATCGATGAAACGAAGAGTTATAGCTATAGACTTCAAAAGAACAGGAGACCCGACTAATACATAGGCTAGTAATAACAACTCAAACTCACACAATGTCAAGGAGGGCATCCTTTGCCTTAGCATCCTCTGGGTCATCTCCCTTGGAAGCCAGAAGCATGAATCTAAGAACCAGGATTATGCTGAGAAGGAACTATGCCCTCAGCACAGAAACACTGGATTTCATGAGTTTTTATATTTTGGGCAACGGGATAGCAAAGGCATAAATCTTCCAGCAGGTCTTGACCTCATCGTCTAATACATCCAGACATTTAAAACCAGAAGAGAATCACAAAATAAAATTTGTCTAAATAATTTCCTATGAATAAGATAAAAGAGCTAAGACTATACTTGTTATCCTAGATTGGCTTAAGTTAGTTGTGCATGAAGACCTGAAATTACTCTATGCTAACATGGTACTTAGGAAATTCAGTGGGCGGGACAAGCAGTTATATTTAACATATCATACAGATATCTGTACCTGGCATTATAAGATGCTATGCAAAAGAATTCAAAACATGGACTCTCCCACACTCAAGAAATTTACAGTGCATTTTCTGTCCCCTGCCATTTCTCTTACCACCCACCCACACAAAGAGAGAGCTATAGAGAAAGAAACACAGAGACAGAGAGAGAAAGAATGAACAGAAGTAGAAACTACAAGTAGAGTTAAAATTAATGAAATAAAATCAATGTGCCTAAGCTCTTGGAGACACAAATCAAGTAAACTCACTATGATGTTATGAAAAGCTTCTTGGAAGAAGTATGTCAATAACCAATCCTTTAAAGAAGAATTAACAGACATTTATTGAATGCTTAATATGTGCTAGGGCCTTTATGCAAGTTATTTTAGACAGTCCTTATAACAACCCTTTGAGGTAGATAGTATTGCCACCCAAACTAAAGAAGAGGAAACAGCACAGAAAACCTAAATAACTTATCCACAGTACATCAACTCAGAAGTAGCAAGATTCAATCCCTGACATGTTGATTACCACATGTGTGTTCCCCAGGTCCATATTAGCCTGCCTCCAGAATTCTAAAGAGGAGAGTCATGAACATCACACAGTAAATAATTCAGGCAAAGAAAAATCACACAGAAGAAGGCAAGAAGACAGAGACTAGTAAAGAGTAAAAGGACTAACTTGGTTAGGGTTGTGAGAGTAAGAAGGTAGGAATCTAGACTGGTAGAAAGAGGAGGAGAACTTGTTGATAAAGAGCTCGAATACTGGCTGATACTTGGAAATTTGATCCAAGGATAGAATAAGTCACCAAATATTTCTAAGCAGGAAAATTAGATAAAAAAAAACTAGGGTGTCAGTCATTTTCAGAACAGAACAGGATATGAGCAAATGAGAATCACGGGGACTGTTAGAATAACCCAGGGAAAAGAATGAAGGATGGATCCTGGCTGCAAAAATTCTAGGAGATGAAGGATAGGAACTGCCTACAGAAATTCTGAGTCAGGAATCTGAGAGATCACTATAGGAAAGTAATTGATGGTCTTTATAACAGAATGACTATCAAGAGCAAAAGGAAAAGGAAGCATCAAAGGCAACTCCGGAGTGGTAAAGTGTGTACAGTCAAAGGATAAGGAAATGTTTATCAAGTAATTTCAATGTGTTTCTTTCCTACTTCATTTAATCCTTACAAATACTGTGGGGTAGGGACTATAACTTCCATTCTGAAAATGGGAAAGGAGGACCCAGCAGTTTGGATATATCACCCTAAGTCACACATCTGGTTAGCAATATTCACATATATGGGAGCACCCAAATATATAAAACAATTGATAATAAACATAAAGGAACTCATTGATAATAATACAATAAAAGTACAGGACTTTAACATCCCATTCACATCACTGGACATATCACCCAAATAGGAAATCAACAAGAAAGCAATAGCTTTGTGGTTTTTGTTAATTTTATTTATATATTTTTTAATTTAAATCCAAGTTAGTTAACATATAGTATAATAATAATTTCAGGAATAGAAATTAGTGATTCATCACTTACATAGAACACCCAGTACTCCTCCCAACAAGTGTCCTTCTTAATGCCCTTCATCCCTTTAGCCCCCAAACCCAATACTCCACCAGCAACCTCAGTTTGTTCTCTGTATTTAAGAGTCTCTTATGTTTGTCTCCCTCTCTGTTTTTATCTTGTTTTCCCTTCCCTTCCCTTCCCTTATGTTCATCTGCTTTGTATCCTATATTTCACATATAAGTGAAATCATATATTTGTCTTTCTCTGACTACTTATTTCACTTAGCATAATACACTTGAGTTTCATCTACATTGTTGCAAATGGCAAGATTTTATTCCTTGTGATCACTGAGTAATATTCCAGTGTGTGTGTGTGTGTGTGTGTGTGTGTGTGTGTGTGTGTACCACATCTTCTTTATCCATTCATCAGTCGATGGACATTTGGGTTCTTTCCATATTTTGGCTATTGTCAATAGTGCTGCTATAAACAACATTGGGGTGCATGTACCCCTTCGAATCAGTACTCCTGTATCCTTTGGATAAATACCAAGTAGTGCAATTTCTGGGTTGTAAGGTAGTTCTATTTTTAATTTTTTGAGGAACCTCCATACTGGAAAACAATGGCTCTGAATGATACATTGGACCAGATGGATCTAACAGATATATTCAGAACATTCCATCCTAACAAAGCAGAATATTCTTTTCAAATGCATATGGAACATTCTCCAGAATAGATCACACATTAGGCCACAAATCAAGTCTCAACAAATTCAGAAACATTGATGTCATACTATGCATCCTTTCTGATAACAACGCTATGAAGCTAGAAACCAACCACATGAAAAAATCTGGAAAGAGCACAAATACATAGAGGTTACATAGCATGCTACTAAACGATGAATGGACTAACCAAGAAACCAAAAAGGAAATCAAAAATACATGGAAACAAATGAAAATGAAAACACAATGGTCCAAAACCTTTGAAAAGCATCAAAAGCAGTCCTGAGAGGGAACTATATAGCATTACAGGCCTACTTAAAGAAGCAAGAAAAATCTCAAATAAACAACCTAACCTTACACCCAAAGGGGCTAGAAAAAGAACAAGAAAACTAAACCTACAGCCAGCAGAAGGAAGGAAATAATGAAGATTAGAGCAGAAATAAATTATATAGAAACTAAGAAAACAATAGAACAGGTCAATGAAACCAGCAGCTGGCTCTTTGAAAAACTTAACAAAATTGATAAACCTGTAGCCAGACTTATCAAAAAGAAAAGAGAAAGGACTCAAACAAAATCAAAAGTGAGAGAGGAGAAATAACAACCAATACTACAGAAATACAAATACTTAAAAGAGAATATTATGAAAAACTATATGCCACAAACTGGACAATCTGGAAGAAATAGATAAATTCCTAGAAACATATAAACTACCAAAACTGAAATGGGAAGAGAAAACTTAAACAGATCAATAACCAGCAAAGAAGTTGAAACAACAAAGAAATTGAATCAATAATCAAGAAACTCTCAACAAACAAAAGTCCAAGACTGGATGGCTTCACAGGCATATTCTACCAAACTTTAAGGGAACTTAATACCTATTCATTTCAAGCTATTCCAAAAAGTAGAAATGGAAGGAAAACTTCCAAATTCATTCTATGAGGCCAGCATTACCCTGATACCAAAACTAGACAAAGACTCTACTAAAAAAGAGAATTAAAGGCCAATATCCCTGATAAACACGGATGCAAAAATTCTCAATAAAATATTATAAAGCCAAATCCAGCAATACATTAAAAAAATAATTCACCACAGTCGAGTGGAATATATTCCTGGGTTGCAAGGGTGGTTCAACCTTCACAAATCAATCAATGTGATATACCACACCAATAAGAGAAAGGATAAGAACCATATGATCATTTAAATAAATGCAAAAAAAGCATTTGACAAAGTACAATATTCATGATAAAAACCCTCAACAAAGTAGGTTTAGAGGGAACATACCTCTACATAATAAAGCACACACAAAAAACCCACAGCTAGTATCATCCTCAATGGGGAAAAACTGACAGCTTTTCCTCTATGGTCAGGAATAAGACAGGGATGGCCACTCTAACCACTGCCATTTAACATAATACTGGGAGTCTTAGCCACAGCAATCAGACCATACAAAGAAATAAAAGGCACCCAAATTGGTAAGGAAGAAGTAAAACTTTCACTATTTGCAGATGATATTATACTGTACAAAGAAAGCCCAAAACACCACCAAAAAAACAGCTGGAACGGATCAATAAATTCAGTAAAGTCACAGGATACAAAATCAATGTGAGGAAATCTCTCGCATTTCTATATAGCAATAATGAAGCAGCAGAAAGAGAAATTAAGAAATCAATCTCATTTACAACTGCACCAAAAAGATATCTAGGAATAAACCTAACCAAAGAGGTGAATGGCCTATACTTTGAAAATTATAAAACACTGATGAAAGAGATTGAAGATGACATAAAGAAATGGAAAGACATTCCGTGCTCATGGATTGGAAGAGCAAATATTGTTAAAATGCCTATACTACCCAAAGCAATCTACATATTCAATGCAATCCCTATAAAAATACCACTAGCATTTTTAATAGAGCTAGAACAAACAATACTAAAGTTGTATGGAACCACAAAAGACCCTGAATAGCCAAAACCACCTTGAAAAAGAAAAGCAAAGCTTAAGGCATCGTAATTCCAGATGTCAAGTTAAATTACAAACCTGTAGTAATCGAAACAGTATGATACTGGCACAAAAACCAGACACATAGATTAACAGAACAGAGTAGAGTACCCAGAAATGAACCTACAACTATATGGTCAATTAACAAAGCAGGAGAGAATATCCAATGGGAAAAAGACAGTGTCTTCAACAAATGGTGTTGGGAAAACTGGACAGCAACAAGCAAAGAATGAAACTGGGCTACTTTTCTACATCATACATAAAAGTAAACTCAAAATGGATGAAAGACCTATATGTGAGACCTGAAACCATAAAAATCCCATAAGAATTCACAGGCAGTAACTTCTTAGACATCAGCCACAGCAACCTCTTCCTACATGTGTCTCCTGAGGCAAGAGAAACAAAAGCAAACATAAACTATTGGGACTTCATCAAATTAAAAACCTTCTGCATAGCAAAGAAAACAATCAACAAAACTAAAAGGCAACCTATGGAATGGGAGAAGATGTTTGCAAATGACATATCCAATAAAGCGTTAACTATTCAAAATATATAAAGTACTTATAAAACTGAACACACAAAAATCAAATCATTCATTTAAAAAATGGACAGAAGACATTTCTCCAAAGAAGACATCCAGATGGCCAAAAGACACATGAAAAGATGTTCAACATCACTGATCACCATGGAAATGAAAATCAAAACTACAATGAGTTACTACTTCACACCTGTCAGAATGGCTAAAATTAACAACACAAGAAACAACTGGCGTTGGCAAGGATATGGAGACAGAGGAATCCTCTTGCACTGTTTGTGGGAATGCAAACTGGTGCAACCACTCTGGAAAACAGTGTGGAGTTTCCTCAAAAAGTTAAAAATAGAACTACCCTATGACCCAGCAATTGCACTACTAGGTATTTACCCAAAGAATACGAAAATACTAATTCAAAGGGACATAGTTATCCCGATGTTTACAGCAGCATTATCTACAATAGCCAAATTATGGAAATAGCCCAAGTATCCATTGACTGCTGAATGGATAAAGAAGATGTAGTATATATATATATATATATATATATATATATATATATATATATATTACATATACATATATATATTACATATACATATATATTACATATACATATATATATTACATATACATATATATTACTCATATATATTACTACATATATATATTACTCAGCCATCAAAAAGAATGAAATCTTGCCATTTGCAATGACGTAGATGGAGCTAGAGAGCATTATGCTAAGCAAAATCAGTCAGAGATACAAATACCATATGATTCCACTCATATGTGGAATTTAAGAAACCAAACAAACACGTAAAGGAGAAAAAAGAGAGGGGGCAAACCAAGAAACAGACTCTTAACTATACAGAACAAACTGATGGTTACCAGAAGGGAGATGGTTACCAGATGGGTTAAATGGGTGATGGGGATTCAGGAGTACACTTGTGATGAGCACCAGGTGATGTATGGAACTGCTGAACCACTATATTGCATATACCTGAAATTACTACTACACTGTATGTTAGCTAATGGGAATTTAAATAAAAACTTATAAATACATACATACACACATACATAAAAATAATACAGTGAAAGTTTAGGACAACTAAGTTCAACTAAGACTGTAGATATGGGATTATGATAAAATTGAAGTATTTAAAATATTTTTGGTATAATTAATGGTAAGTGCTCTCACATGTTAGGAAGAGAACTAACATTTTCTCATTCTCAATACATGACATGACCTTTTAAAAAATATAGAGAGGGGCGCCTGGGGGGCTCAGTCGGTTGAGCATTCGAATTCAGCCCAGGTTGTGATCTCATGGCTCCTGAGTTCAAGCCCCGCATGAGGCTTTCAGCTATCAGGAGCCCAATTCAGATACTCTGTGCGCCTCTCTCTCTGCACCTTCCCTGCTCACGCTCTCTCGCTCTCAAAAATAAATAAACATTTTTTAAAACTTAGAAATGTTATTAAAGTTTTATGCTTTAACTGAATTTCTCCAAACACAGGCTACCTCACATTTGGGAAGACTAGACAGTTATTCAGGTGTGTTTAAGCTCAAGGTTTAAGTTCCCAGAAAGGTCTGCCACCCATCTCTCTAGAAACAAGTAAAATCCAAAGGGAGAAAAGATATTTTCCCTCCTTGAAAAGAAAATGCCAAGTCATCAGGGTAGGATAACAAAATAATGTGATAATGAATAATCATTCACATTTAAGGTCCATAGTAAAAGAATGATACTAAATTTCTTCCAAGAATGAGATTTTAAGGAGAAGAAAAGGGGACTCGAATGTTAAAGAGAATCAGGAGTCCCTTAAAGAGAAACGTCATCCGCTGCACGGAAATAGTAAGACCGAGAAGTTCCAACCTAGGGGTTTTTTTCAGCCCAAAGGTGATCTGGTTCATACTGATGAGGGACGGACACAGAAAAATGTACATCCAGGAGGCTGACTACAGCCTGCATAGTTTCAATAAGGATCAAATACATGCTGGTTGCTACATCCTTAAAGGGTCTCATATCTCATTAATAGTTAATATTGAACTAAATGGTAAGCAAGAGAAATCTTGTGGAAGTAGCTTTAGGAGTATAAATTCGAAGAAACATTTATGATCCTATACCGGCTGCATGCCCCACCCCCCTTCTTGAGCACTAAGCATATTAACCATGAGCCTCACACAGCAAAAAGTGCAGCTCTTTCCATCCACAGATCCCATCCCCGCGCTACTTAAATAAACTTACAAAGTTGCATCATAAAACCTCTCAAGAATTCTTTCTTGACCACTGAGTTTGATGGCCCTGGGACAATTCCCTTGCCTGAGAAAAAGGCTACATGTCTTTTAAAGTTTAAACAGCAATATCCTAAAAGATCATGAAATGGAGATAAACTCCTTTTATCTATAAAATTACAACCTCCACATCCCAATTCTGAGAGAATTAACATGATCAATATTTAAATGAGAAAAGAGGAAATGGTTAAGAATAAGCAAAATATTAAAATTTATATTTTAAGACTTCGTAATTTTTTTTTTTTTTGCAGTGTGTGGAGAAGTGGAAGTTTTTCTTTCCCTCTGACTTGTATACGTGTTTTCACATTTCTGTGCCATACAGTAAATGACCAGATACTGCAAGACCTCATCTTTGTCTTTGTCTCTGAATGTCTGCTATAGGCCTGTTCTCATTTTTCTCTCTCACTCTCACTCCTGTTTTTCTTCTGCTTATCTCTCTTTCCTCCTTTGCCTGATAGTACAGAATACGGTGTGGTTTTTTGTTTGTTTTTTAATAATTTATTGTCAAATTGGTTTCCATACAACACCCAGTGCTCATTCCAACAGGTGCCCTCCTCAAGGCCCATCACCCAGAATACAGTTTTTATTCTTGATTTTTTTTTAATTTTTTTTTTAATTTTATTTATTTTTGAGACAGAGAGAGAGAGCATGAACAGGGGAGGGTCAGAGAAAGAGGGAGACACAGAATCTAAAGCAGGCTCCAGGCTCTGAGCTGTCAGCACAGAGCCCGATGCGGGGCTCGACCTGAGCTGAGATCATGACCTGAGCCGAAGTCAGATGCTCAACCGACTGAGCCACCCAGGCGCCCCTATTCTTGATTTTTAAAAAGTTACTTGGGAATCTCTGGGCAACATCCTTCCCTCCAAAAATTCCACTAAAAAATTATAATAAGCTTTCTTTTTTAAAAGCACAAACTCACAGCAACAGGGTGAATGGCAATAAAATTTTGGAATTTAGGGGCACCTGGGTGGCTTAGTCGGTTGGGCGTCCGACTTCAGCTCAGGTCATGATCTCACACTCCATGGGTTCAAGCCCTGCATCGGGCTCTGAGCTGCCAGCACAGATTCGGATTCTGTGTCTCCCTCTCTCTGACCCTCCCTCATTCATGCTCTTTCTCTGTCTCAAAAATAAATAAACATTAAATTTTTTTTTTTATTTTGGAATTCGTAAAGTAGAAGGTAAATGATCCCCAAATAGTCAATACTAAACTTGCAATAAGGAAGTCAAAATTCACCTGATGGCAGAATTCTCGAGACCCAGGAACTGACGATACCAAGTGCCACACACAGAAAAAAGGTGAATGAAAGGAAATACATGATGCAAGAAATGTCAAAATATTTTCTATATTCCCATGAAAAATAAAGGGGCACCATGAAGGATCAGGAACATAATGATAACTACACTAACATTATTAAGCCATTTAATGTGAATTGTGAGAAAGGAGTGACACGGACAAATCACACGGCATGAAGCAAGAAGATATAAGGCAACTGTGGTCAAAATTGCTAGCCCACATAGGAAGCAAAGGGAAAAACACAAACTGTAGCCTGTTTGTAGATGGAAGTGCCACATGACTCGTTATTTCACACTCATCGTTCAGCAGTGAAAGTAGAGATGACCTATCAATAAAACACCTGGGTAGACGGAGTATTGAACAAAAATAATCGACTAACGTGGCTTGTAGATTCCTAAGACAAGTATTCTGGTAGCTGTGATTACCTACAGAAAGAATAAGAGTTAATTCAAAGTATAGCACGTTTGTAAAGACACAGGATCTATTTTCTGCTTCAGGCACTGAAAAACGCTTAACTTTAACCCACAGGCTCTTGATGTCAACATATCAGCCACATGGTTCTTCTTTCTAGTTCCTGAGTATAAACAAATATACTGTAACTGCAGAGTCTAACTTCTGTTTGCTTAGCCTAAAATGGTTTCTCTCAAATCTGCATTTGTAGGCTCTTTCTGATCTCTATATAAATGTCGAAAAGGACTTCCAGGACCACAGTTTCCAAGCTAACCATGTTCACCTGTCCGTTCTAGACCTTAAGGATCATGAGGCCAGTGACATCAATTTGTCTTATTCACTGCTGCATCCCCAGTACCTGGAAGAGTATTTAGCACACAGTAGATGTGCAATAACTATGTATACATACACGAATGAATGAATTAAAAAACAGCATACAACCTTCCTTAAAATAATACTTTTCCTTACATACTCTAGACAATCACCTTATCCTATCCTCATGCTTTGCTTATGAAGGTTTAATTTATACAAATAACTGATCCAAGTAACTGAACATAATAAAGTTAAATTTTTTCCCTTACTTTCCTAACATCAGCTAGGAACCCACTCATCCATTTAATACTGGGTACATATAATTGCCCTCTCTTCCTCTCAAATGCACTGATAGTAATCCATGCCATAATTATTTTAATCATTTAATGATAGAGAAAGCAAAATTCTTTCTAAATGATATTTACAGACCCATCTAAATTCAACCCATTATTTGGTCACCTCAAAAAGTGCATTAGGAAGAAAAAAGACAGACTCACATCACTAAAATTTAGAATTTAACTATGAGTACTGTATTTAAAACTTCTGTGAAGCAAAGGAATCACCATTTCATTAAGAAAGGATGCTGAATTTTGTCAAATGCTTTTTCTGCATCGATTGACAGGATCATATGGTTCTTATCTTTTCTTTTATTAATGTGATGTATCACATTGATTGATTTGTGAATGTTGAACCAGCCCTGCAGCCCAGGAATGAATCCCACTTGATCATGGTGAGTAATTCTTTTTATATGCTGTTGAATTCGATTTGCTAGTATCTTATTGAGGATTTTTGCATCCATATTCATCAGGGATATTGGCCTGTAGTTCTCTTTTTTTACTGGATCTCTGGTTTAGGAATCAAAGTAATACTGGCTTCATAGAATGAGTCTGGAAGTTTTCCTTCCCTTTCTATTTCTTGGAATAGCTTAAGAAGGATAGGTATTATCTCTGCTTTAAACATCCTGTAGAACTCCCCTGGGAAGCCATCTGGTCCTGGACTCTTATTTGTTGGGAGATTTTTGATAACTGATTCAATTTCTTTGCTGGTTATGGGTCTGTTCAAGCTTTCTATTTCCTCCTGATTGAGTTTTGGAAGTGTGTGGGTGTTTAGGAATTTGTCCATTTCTTCCAGGTTGTCCAGTTTGTTGGCATATAATTTTTCATAGTATTCCCTGATAATTGCTTGTATCTCTGAGGGATTGGTTGTAATAATCCCATTTTCATTCATGATTTTATCTATTTGGGTCATCTCCCTTTTCTTTTTGAGAAGCCTGGCTAGAGGTTTATCAATTTTGTTTATTTTTCAAAAAACCAACTCTTGGTTTCATTGATCTGCTCTACAGTTTTTTTAGATTCTATATTGTTTATCTCTGCTCTGATCTTTATTATTTCTCTTCTTCTGCTGGGTTTAGGCTGTCTTTGTTGTTCTGCTTCTATTTCCTTTAGGTGTGCTGTTAGATTTTGTATTTGGGATTTTTCTTGTTTCTGGAGATAGGCCTGGATTGCAATGTATTTTCCTCTCAGGACTGCCTTCGTTGCATCCCAAAGCGTTTGGATTTTCATTTTCGTTTGCTTCCATAGGAATCACCATTTCAGAATAACCCTTTTGTAACAGTCTGGTTATTCATTCATTCATTCACTCATTCATCTGTTCATTCACTCACACTTTAACTTTTACTGAGCAACAACCATGTGACAAGTTCTCCAATAGTGGGTGTGAAGAACAAAATGAGTATGGCCCTTGGCCTCAGTTAATAATCTTTTTGTTTTGTTTTTGTTGTTTTTTTGTTTGTTTGTTTGTTTGTTTTAATGTGCGAGTAGAGGAAGGGAGGAGAGAGAGGGAGACACAGAATCCAAAGCAGGCTCCAGGCTCTGAGCTGTCAGCCCAGAGCCTGATGCGGGGCTTGAACTCACAAACTGTGAGATCATGACCTGAGCCCAAGTCAGACACTTAGCCGACTGAGCCACCCAGGTGCCCCAATAATCTTTTACAAACTCTTTTCTCTGGTTCTTTCCCTTTTAAATGACCAACTTATGTTTTTATATATTGTATAAATTGTATATTGCATACATGCACATACACCACACTAAAAGGAAAACTGAGCAGAGTTGTTCATGGTATTTTTTTTCTGATAAATGCCAAGTAATAACCTTTATTTACACTTATACTCTTCAGTTTTCTTGAGATCACAAAAATAAACATCTTGAATGGCAGTATGACTGCCTTTCTACACAACCTTTCACATACACACGTGTGCATGTGCATGAAAAGGGTAAAGCTAGTGCCTATTTTTATAAATCACTCAAAAGGAAAACTACGAAAGTAATTTTATGAATATCCTTGGTGAATTTATGGAGCCTATGCTCACCTAGAAATAGAATATTGCATTCTTCTGAGACACACCATTCAAGAAGTTAAGAAGTATTGTTACGGAACCTGGACCGAATCACCCGGCGGAAGAACCAAGCGGCACTGGAAGATCTTGGAAGGCAGGCGGTAGATTTCACAGGGGGGGGTGACTCAGGGGAAATCACAGCCCAGAGGTCTGAGTCCAAAACGTAAGCAGAGGGGACAATTTATAATCTGTTACTTCTGCATTCCTGGCAAGTGGAGTGGGAAGAAAAACCCCGAAGGGGAGTCTTCGTGCAGGAACTGGAACTCCCCTTCCAGTCCTGTCTGCCATTTTATAACAGATTTTTCCCTATTAGTATTTGCTTGTAAACTATACAAGATTATCCTACTCTTTTCAAGTTCATTTAAAGGTACAGCACCTAGAGGCGCCTGGATGGTTCAGTCAGTTAAGTGTCAGACTTTGGCTCAGGTCATGATTTCAAGGTTCTTGGGTTTGATCCCTGCCTGGGCACTGTGCTGACAGCCCTCAGCCTGGAAGCTGTTTAGGATTGTGTGTCTTCCTCTCTTTCTGTCCCTCCCCTCTCGCGCTCTGCCTCTCCCTCTCAAAAACAAATAAACATTCTTTAAAAATTTACTATGAAAAAAAAGGTACCACACCTATTAACTCTGCCTAGAAACTGTTACTGTAGGGGTGGGGTTATTACTGAGGATGATGAGATTATACACAATGGTTGGCTAGCTCAAATGTCACACGGAGATTACAGATTACCGGTGGATTGCAGTTAAACTTGGGCGGGGCGTGGGTCTCTTGTTAGGTCACAGGCCTGTGTAACTGCCCTGACTGCGGAAAGCCTGGGGCAGCACCCTCCCAGGTGTTTCTGCAATCCTCCCGGAACTCCTCCGGAACTCCACTCCCTGATCTATACATTGTATACAAAGTTGAGCAAAACAGTAGGACACTTAGACCCTTGCGGTATATCTCTGATTTAATTAGTCTCTTGTGATTGTCCACCTTTAAGTGATGCAGCCTTTATTTTTGCATGTCTGAAATGTTGTAAGCCCTGTGCACAGCAAATCGAGATTTGTAATTGGCCTGACTCTGCAATAAAGGAAAATATGAGTGAGGCATATGGGATCTTCGTCTGTGAAAGCTGACCCCCATACCTTTTCCTCTCTTACTTAGCACTTCCCCACAGAGGTCGCTGGCCCTTTCCAGAAGTCTAGGACAAGTTTTTTTCCATTCCTGGAAAAGAGATACCTTCCTCTTAGTTGGACTATGTCATTAGAAAAAGCTCTGACCCAAAGTGTATCTCAATTATCCTCAGGAAATCTGTAGGACAAAATAAAACTATGTCCTAGGCACTATGTGTTTAAAAAAAAAGAAAGAAAAGAAAGAGGAGTATGCCTAATTACCATGGCTATAATATTTCATTATAGATATTTTTTTCAGTATAGAAATAATTTTAAAAATTTTTTTTTTTCAACGTTTTTTTTTTATTTATTTTTGGGACAGAGAGAGACAGAGCATGAACGGGGGAGGGGCAGAGAGAGAGGGAGACACAGAATCGGAAACAGGCTCCAGGCTCCGAGCCATCGGCCCAGAGCCTGACGCGGGGCTCGAACTCACGGACCGCGAGATCGTGACCTGGCTGAAGTCGGACGCTTAACCGACTGCGCCACCCAGGCGCCCCTAGAAATAATTTTAAACTCTCCTAATGAGTGGAATAGGCAGAAAAGAGGTCAAATGAGTGTTATGCAAACTGATCTGGATCACCTGACAGAAGAACCAAGCGGCACTCAGAGATCTTGGAAGGAAGAAGGTTTATTTTACACTGGTGGGCCCAGAGATCATTCTCCAGAGATCTGAGCCCATAGCCTCAACAGAGGGGACAATTTATAGTCTGTTACTTCAGCCTCCCTCATTAGTAGTAATTTGGCACCTGAGGCAGGGGGGTAGGAAGGAAATCCCAAAATGGGAGCCTTCTGGCAAGGACTGGAATTCCTTTATCAGTCATGTCATCTAATAACAGATTTTTCCCTAACATGAGTTGTAATAAAATGACACTTTGGTTAGGTGAAATAAACATTTGGCATAATTTTTCACTTTTCACTGACATTCAATACTATGCCTAACTTTATTTTTTAATGTAAAAAACAAACAAACAAACAAACAAAAAACTATCTACCCTGAAAAATCCTTTTACAAAGAGTATCTGAACTGATACCTTTTCTTTAAAATACTTAGAGTTGTGACAATATCTAACACCCCTTTATGCTAAATCCGTCAGTTCTTCACCTTTTTTTAATTGTACTTGTTTAAACACCACCTTCAAAGTCTACGAGAAAGAAATTGTAGGAAAATTGATAATTTATTTTAACTCATTTTGATTTCAAACAGAATCAAAGGCTATTTGCATGAACGCAGTGTTTGTACCTTGCACAAAGTAAGGCTGTTCTTTTACATTAAAGCTATGTAAGTAAGAACATTTTGTGACTACAGAAGCAATCTTCCCAGTTTTTGGAACAAACTGTCTCAGAGAAGAGATTCTCATAAACCAAAGAGAGAAAGGTGCTGTTGAGGCAGTAAACAAGATGCCACAGACAGGGGAAGTTCCGACCTGCTGCTGTAGAGAGAGATCAGTTCTCTCCTGAAAACTTATGAGTTCTTCCCAGGCAGAAAGAACTCTGCTTCAAGAAAGCAGAGCATGGACCTTAACCTAGATGATTAGAGAACTTACTGTGAATCACTCACCACTTATATCCAAAGCTCTAAAAATGTCTATACCCTTTTAATCCTCCTTCTAGGAATTTATCCTAGGGAGAAAATCTAGTGAGTGGCAAAAATATCAAAGGTAACACTGCTTATAAGAACAAGAAAAAAATTATGAAAATAACCTATGCAGCTGAGGATAAGAAGACTAGTTAAAGAAATTAGCCACCCGTCTCAATACACCCTATAAGGTTATTAAAATAATGATGTAGTTCTATTGTTACTGAGAAAAATGAACAGGTGAGGAAAGCAGATTACGGACTGATTTATATAATATGATACTATTTTATTAATAAATAAAGATATGGAATGTCTATATGGGTATGGGGTTTTTTGTATGTTTCCACAGGAAGAAAATCTATGAGGACAGTGAATATCTGTGAGCTGTGACATTGTTTTTATTCTTGCTATTTCTATTTTTGCTGTAAACATAACGTACTTGCATAATAAAAAAAATTATTTAAATGCCATACCATCTCTGGATATTTCAATATCTATTTAATGTAGTGGATGTCATACAGAAGGTCTCTGAGACTGAGACATTCTGAAGATATTGCTTAAAATATATTTTACCACACATACCCAAATATGATGAGCATTAAAATATACCATATGGGACTCAATTCTAGAATCAGGCCATACAGTAATCCAGGATAGCAGAGTGAAATAAAAGAAGAGACTGACACTCTCACAGGCAAACGACTAAGCAAGAAGACATCACCTATAGAAATTTAGCACATGAAATATAGATAATTATTGCAAAGCAAACAAAATTACATACAGAGATAATAATAATTCAAAGATACCATAATGAGACAGTCTCCGTCCCGATCACAGAATAAAGCACACTGACATCAGCATATAAGCAGTTTTCAGGGATCTCCAGAATCTTTTTCCGATTCTTCAAGAAATTAATATATTCAGCTTCATATGTTAGTTTTATTTTCAACCTTCTGGACTTTTCCTACTCTTTTCCAATGCTCTTACTTAAATAAATAAATAAACTTTTAAGTAATAAATGTTCGCATTCAGCCAGCACAAGAAGGCTAAGACTTCCCAAGTCCCTTCTTTGTCTACTGATTCTTATATGCAGTTCTGCTAATCCTGAGTATAAGATGGATGAGCCAACAGAAAGGAAGACCCCTCAGATACACAGATTCAGGTGGGAGAGAGTATGTCATACATGGAGAACAAAAAAAATTGAATCTTACCAGATAGGGTAGCAGGAAATGACACAGAGGAAAGTAAGGACCAACTCATGAAGAGCCTTATATACAACACAAAAAGACTACGCTTTCTGAACTTTACAATTAAGGAAAAACACTAAAGGCCTAAACATGAGACCTGAAACTATAAAAATCCATAAGGGAGCACAGGCAGTAACTCTCTGACAATGGCCATAGCAACTTTTTCTAGATATGTCTCCTAGGGCAAGAGAAATAAAAGCAAAAATAAATTATTGGGGCTACATCAAAATACAAAGCTTCTGCACAGCTAAGGAAACAATCAACAAAACTAAAAGGCAACCTAGAGAATGGGAGAAGATATTTGCAAATGATAAATCCGATCAAGGTTGGTATCCAAAATATATAAACAACTTATAAAACCCAATACCCAAAAAACAGATAATGCAATTAAAAATGGGCAGGTTACACGAACAGACATTTCTTCAAAGAAGACATAACAGGGGCACCTGCTGCTCAACCAGTAGAGCATGTGACTCTTGACCTTGGGATTGTGAGTCTGAGCCCCACGTTGGGCATAGAGATTACTCAAAAACATACAGGTAGCCAACAGACACATGAAAAGACATTCATCATCACTCATAATCAGGGAAATACAAATCAAAGGTACAATAAGATATCATCTCACGCCTGTCAGAATGGTTAAAAATCAAAAACAAAAGTAACAAGTGTTTCAGAGAATATGGAGAAAAAGGAAACCCTCATGCACTGTTGGTGGGAATGCAAACTGGTGCAGCCACTATGTGAGACAGTATGGAGTTTCCCAAAAAGTTGAAAACAGAATTATCCTATGATCTAGTAATCGCACCACTGGGTATTTACTCAAAAATACAAAAACACTGATTCAAAGGGATATATGCACCTCTATATTTATTGCAGCATTATTTACAATAGCCAAACTATGGAAGCAGCCTAAGTGTCCATTGACAGATGAATAGGTAGGTAAAGAAGATGTGGTGTGTGTGTTTTATATTATATAATAATATTCATATACATAAGAATAAAAAAGAATGCAATCTTTCCAGTTACAACAACATGGGTGGAGCTAGAGAGTATAATGCTAAGTGAAATAAGTCAGTCAGAAAAACACAAATACCATCTGATCTCACTCATGTGTGGAATATAAGAAACAAAACAAATGAGCACAGGAGAAAAAGAGAGAGACAAACCAAGAAACAGACTCTTAACTATAGAGAACAAACAAACTGATGGTTAGCAGAGGGTGAGGGGATGGGTGAAATAGGTTATGGGGATTAAGGAATGCACTTGTGATGAGCACTGGGTGATGTACGGAATATCTAATATTCTTTGAAACTGAAATTGAAATGTACTTAGGTATCAAGATGATTTTATGATTTTATGGGTACCAAGTCATGCAAAAAAAAGATAAAAATCTTTGTTAGTTAGAGATTCAAAATAAAAGCTGAGTCAACTTCATGAAGACAAAGGTTCCCAGACAACCTTCAGATATTCAAAGAAATTTCTCTCCCGAGAGCTACCCAGGACAATGACCAGGATCTATCTTAAGCCTTTAGAAGATGTGTACTACTTACTCCTCTCACAAATGCGTTTGGTGTTACTTAGGTGCTAAGCACTGTTTCAGGCACAAGAAAATAAATCCTGCCCTCATGAAGTGTGCACCATAGATCTGTGTCTAGTGATCTGTTTCAAATATCACTACTTCTAGTCTATTGGGTGAAAAAGGGCTATAATAATCTCCCTGAAACCATGATCTTTGAAAATAATTTTAAGGGTAGATAATCTATGGGAAATACCCTATTAAACACAGTTAGCCAAACATCTTTATTTGAAGACTTTGGTTATGTTAATGTGTACTGTGAATCTCCGAGAAAGGGATATGGCATTATGCTTTTCCCCAACTTATTTGAAGAAGGAACTCCTGCATTAAAAAATACGCATTACTAGTTCATAGAAGACCAGAAATACTGGGCTAAAGGACACACTCCAAAGATAAAACATTTTGGAAAGAACAGAAGTGTTTGGTGCAGTGGAAAGTGTAGCACACTTGAAGTTCTAATCATACCTCTAATTGCTAGCTCCCTGGGTTTGGTCTTTCTCATCTATAATGTGAGAACGATATTATCTACACTGTAGTCCTTCAGGATTGTGGTAAGATCCAAAAGAATTAAATATATCAGGATTTTCTTTTTATACTATACTATGCAACATAAATATGAACATTTCTTTTATTTACATGAAGATTTATCTAAAGATCATTTAACAACGCTTGGAATGGATCTACGGAATTAGCTAAATGGTAAGTACTACTTTCATGCACAACGTGTAGTAGGTGTACAATGTTTTGGAAGAGGTAAGAATTTCAGAATCTCCTAAATTATATCTCGCAGGTAACCACATAGTCTGACTATAGATGAGACTATCCCTTACTTAAGTAATTAGTTTTCTAAGAATTTCAGGTTCTGACTGATGTTACGCTTTTGTTTTGGTTTCTGGAATAAGAGTGATGCAGTTTCCAAAGTGTCTGCCATCCTTTCATAGATGCCTTAGTTTCCTCATCTCTAAAATGGGGATAATTACCCCAGTGCCACAGGTTTATTGTGAGGACCAAATATATAGAACACACTATTAAAATATCTGGTGCTTTTTTGGTGTCCCGTTTATAAAGGTGATTGATTATCAACGTGTAGACACTCTTTTTTTCAGGTTATCAACACCGCCACTAAAAGGGTATCAAACACAATTGTTCTCTTCTGTTCCTTAGCTGGTATGCTTTAAACCAACCCAGATGATATATAAAGTGATACAGAACGATGATACATAAAAGATCACTAGTTTTCCACTAGATCTCCATTCAAAAACACAACTGTTTCATGCCACAGTGCTCTGATTTTACTTTCCAAAAATAAAATAATGAGTCAAAAGCTGTAGATGCTGGTAAATGGAAAGAGGCTGACAGCAGTTCTTTCTAGGACCATCTGGTGCTAACAATCTCTCAGGGAGCCAGGCAGCTTCATGGTGATGACTATTCAGCTTTTTTCTCTCTCTTTTGTGTAACGCTACCTTAGGTGCTCAAAGAGAGTTTAATGTAAATGCATGCCTCAGAAACTTAACTACAGTTGTCTAAACACTTAAAAAAGCAGAAGTCTTGGGGCACCTGAGTGACTCAGTCGGTTAAGCATCCAACTCTTTTTTTTTTTTTTAATTTTTTTTAACGTTTATTTATTTTTGAGACAGAGAGAGACAGAGCATGAACGGGGGAGGGTCACAGAGAGAAGGAGACACAGAATCTGAAACAGGCTCCAGGCTCTGAGCTGTCAGCACAGAGCCCGACGCGGGGCTCGAACCCACGAACCATGAGATCATGACCTGAGCCGAAGTCGGACGCTTACCCGACTAAGCCACCCAGGTGCCCCAAGCATCCAACTCTTGATTTCGGCTCAGGTCATGGTCTCACTGTTCGTGTGTTCAAGCCCCACATGCTGACAGTGCGGAGCCTGCTTGGGATTCTCTCTCTCTCTCTCTCTCTCTCTCTCTCTCTCTCTCCTTCTCTCTCTGCCCCTACCCCCTTGCTCTCTCTCTCTCTCTCTCTCTCTCAAAAATATATAAACTTTAAAAAATAAAATAAAGTACAAGTCTTTGCATGTATCCCCAGACATAAGAGTCAAGATGTAAGAAGACTAGACACAACAGTACAGCCTTGCAGAAGTCATGTGGGGTCAGAGGATATTATAGAGGTTATGTTTGCTTTCCAGTTACTCCATTAATAGCTACTGAGAATAGAGGAAGGCATGTGGCCCAAAATTATATTCTTGCCAAGTACTACTAGCCACTGTACTCACAGGTGGTTAAAGATAACCTGACTGGAACCTCCCTAAGCAGAGTAAACCATTAAAAAATATTATAAAATTTGGGGCACCTGGGTGGTTCAGTCGGTTAAGCCTCCGACTTCAGCTCAGGTCATGATCTCACGGTCCGTGAGTTCGAGCCCCGCGTCGGGCTCTGTGCTGACCGCTCAGAGCCTGGAGCTTGTTTCAGATTCTGTGTCTCCCTCTCTCTCTGACCCTCCCCCGTTCATGCTCTGTCTCTCTCTGTCTCAAAAATAAATAAACATTAAAAAAAAATTAAAAAAAAATATAAGTGACTGGGAATGCTATGTTGAAAATCCAGAAAATCAAGCACCTAGGTGGCTCCGTCAGTTAAGTATATGTCTTCAGTCAGGTCATGATCTCATAGTTCTTAAGTTCAAGTCCCACTTCAGGTAAGCACGAGCCCACATCAGGTGAACACAAGCCCTGCTTAGGGCGAGCCCTGCTTCTCTCCTCATGGGATTCTCTCTCTCTTTCTCTGTCTCTCTCTCTCTCCCTCTTTCTCTCTGCCCCTCATTCACTTGCACCCTCTTTATCTCTCTCAAAAAACAAAAAAAAACAAAAAAAAAAAAAGAAAAAGAAAAGAAAATTCAACAAATCACTGGAAAAGTTTAAAAATGATGTGTGTTCATCATATATCTATTCTCTAGGCTTGGAGTAGGTGATGAAGAGAGGCATGAGGGGCCGGAACGTGTGTTATAGAATTTAGTTTGAGTCAGTGCAAAGCAAATGAAAAGTTACATAATAAAATTCTATTTGAAAACTTCCATGAGATAGAATCACTTCAACTAGGTTTCACACACCCTTGATCATCATAGCTCAGTCTTTAAAGTCCTTTCCTTTCAGTCACTCACTCAGGCATTTAATCTACAAGTTGTTCAATGAAACCCTAAAGCTGAAAGCATTAAGCCTGGCAATCAGACCATGTGAATTTGTATCCTAGCCAGACAATTACTAACTCTAAGTCCTTGGACTATTTAACTTCTCCCCCACTTACTTTTCTCATCTATAAATTGAGGATTATCATAGTATACTTATTATCAAGATTTTGTGAAAATGAAAAGAGAAATACATATAAATTCTTAGCAAGTACTGGTCACACAGTTAAATGTTCAACCCATGTTGGTCATTGTTATTCCAAAAATATATTGAGCAGCCTTTAGATCCATGGCACTATGAGCTAGCTATAAGATAATCCAGAAGTGGAAAAGCACCAAACTTTTTATCGAAAAGTTTGGAATCTAGTTTTTAAAAAAAGACATGGAAAAAAAAACAATAAATTACAGCAGCAGGCTGGCCACAGTTGGTGTCATTTTTTAAAATACAAATAAGTTAGGGGTGTCTGGGTGGCTCAGTCAGTTAAGCATCTGTCTCTTGATTTCTGCCCAGATCATCATCCCAGGGTCGTGGGATCGAGCCCCGTGTCAGGCTCTGCACTCAGCATGGAGCCTGCTTAAAGATTCTCTCTCCCTGGCCCTCTCCCTCTGCCCCTCTCCCCTACTCATGCTCTGTCTCTAATAAACACATACATACATACATACACACATACATACGTACATACATACAAATAAGTTATATGTTCTCAGAAAACAAGATTACTTCCAGAAGGAGAGATCATAGAAAGACTTCTGAAAATCCCTCATTGGCAGAGACATGGAAGATGAATAAGATCTGTAAATCTATATTTTAGCATCTGAGGTGAAGCATTCTAGATATAATATATATCATGAAATCTTCCAGGTGAATCTAGTGAATCTAGACTAGAGAAGACCTTGAATGCCAAACTAAGAAGTAAGGAATGTACTTGTTCCCAGAAAAGCATATTGAAGGCTTTTTAGTAGAAGAAGGAGAGGATGAGAATTATATTTTAGGAAGATGAGTGGAAAGGTAGAATTTTGAACATAGCACAATGAAAAGATCAGCTGTTGGCTAATATCACTGTACCTTCAAGAGGTAAGTTGAGCCTAAATAGCCTAGTCAGGGAACAAGATGGAAAAGGAGAGAAAAGCAAAAGAAATTAATAAAATTTTACACAATCACAACTCATTGTCTTAACTGAGATCTCCTAAAGCTTCCAACTTATCAATCAAGCATGAAAAATCATGTCAAGATTTTCATGTTAATGAGACGTGTCTTCTTCCTTGTTTAGACCATTTAATAGTGATCCCATTCTGACATGAACAAGAGGTGACAATACAGTTGTAGCTGCACTGTTAGTCACAGAAAAGCTAAAGAGTGAAATGGGTGCTAAGAACAAGCTAGGTACGGAAAGACAATGTCTAGGAAAAAAAATCATAATAAGCTAACCAAAGAACCCAAATTAGAATTTTCCATTACTTTTTCTCTAGAGGTAGTAAATAAACTTTGAATGTCACAGATAACATTGAGATTCTAGTCTACAGTCTAGAAAAATGTACACACGCAAAGTTGTTAGGGAGAGTCACAGTCTCCCATGAATGTTTAGCATGCCTGCTCAGCATGACTGATTGCCATATTCATGTTCATTGACCTAAGGTTAACATTATCTACTATAAAAAATACATGCTGCAATTCTATGAAAATTAATTGAACCACTTTCCAGTTGTGATATACATTAATCAAATTCCTCTAATAGGACAAATATGGCTTTATACTTAAAATATTTAGTGCAGCACATAAGTGAAAATGATCGAAATAAACATCATGTTTTACTGAATGTACGTGCTTCTCTAAATCACTGTACCTCTCTTCATAGAGCACTAAAAAGAAAGAATATCCAAATTAATGGACACATAATGACTGCAATATAGATAACTTTAAAGGAAAATATAAAAACCTTCTATATCAGGCTTACTAAGCCTGACTTCTTCATATGATTGATTTATGTGCAAGAAACTTGATACATCTGTCAGACTTTATTTCAGAAATAAATTTTTTCTCATAATCTTGTCTGCTTATTTACAAGACTGTTATACTGATTGCAGTCACCTTAAACAATAAATATGCAGATGATTTAAGCAAAATATGGACCCAGTTACCAAGAATTTAGACAAGTTAAGCAAAGATAATTCCTTAGATCTAAAATTTATACTTAAGCACATGAGTTTAGGGTTTAAACTGCATGAATTTGAATTCAAGCTTCATCATTTCATAGTTGTGGACTTTGGGCAAGTTCATTAACCTCTATATGACCTCTATTCCCTATTTCTTCATCCTAAAATGCAGGATAATAATAAGACCTTCCCTTTAAGTTTGTTATTAAGAATTAAGTGAATTAATATATCTGCCACATAGGAAATACTATGTAAGGGTTTTGCCATTGTTTTTCTATCATTATGGTCGTTATATACTAGGGAAAATCAAGTTCGGTAAAAAAAAAAAAACACACAAAAAACAAAAAAACAATACTTGATATCCAAACTATGGCTTTGTTGCTCTTATGATCACCATTAGCAAGGTGGTATCATGTTAAGAAGCCTCAAGGTCAATGGCTGTGTCCAGTTATTTCTGCTGTGGCTTTACTTCTTGGGTGAGAACAAAGAATAGGGAATACAATATCACTTCAGATGACTTTGAGAATGGAAATTTTCCTACAGTTTCAGACCTGGCTGTGGGAGACCTTGATTTTCTTTTGGAGAAGAGGTCTTCCTTCTGCCTTCCAGGAAATATATGTTCAAGAAATGTTTAAAGAAGTTTATTCTCTAAGTTTCAAAGATAAGTCAATAGATTTATCTGAAAGTTATAAATGTTATGGAAATAACCTTAAAGACTTTAGACCATATAGCTAGTATAATTCATTCAATATATAATAACAATTCTGTCCAAAATGAAACCTATACTTATTTAGTGAGAAACTTAGAGTTTCTTATGGTAGCTGAAAAAAATAAAAAGGGACACTGGATCATGACAAAGAAATGTTCCCAAAGTTTTCCTCCGATCTCTCTGTCAAGAATATGGACCTGGTAGGGGCGCCTGGGTGGCTCAGTCGGTTAAGCGTCCGACTTCGGCTCAGGTCACGATCTCACAGTTCGAGAGTTTGAGCCCCGCGTCGGGCTCTGTGCTGACAGCTCAGAGCCTGGAGCCTACTTCACATTCTGTGTCTCCCTCTCTCTTTGCCCCTTCCCTGCTCATGCTGTGTCTCTGTCTCAAAAATAAATAAACATTAAAAAAAAAAAAAAAAAAGAATATGGACCTGGTAAAGAAAAAAATATGTATCAGTTGAAAAGTTGATTTGCAAATGATAAATGGAAAAAACACAGAAGCAGAAAATAGTCATACAGTTTCATATAATTAAGCCTAAATAAAGTGAATGGTGATGTCAGGCAATACAAATCACTGACACTTACCTCTTCTTCAATCTCTACAACTAATCTATCATTAATTCATATAAATTCCAATCGTAAAAACTGATTGTGAAGCCCTGTTTTCTTCTCCATCCCTATTGGCATTCAAGCTATCATCACCTAGATTTCTACAATAGCCTCCTGATTGTTTTGTTTGGTTCCACTCTTTCTTTGTGCACTTCATATTGTAGCTGTAGGGGATTTTTACCATAAGTCACATCAGGCCATGCCACTAATTAAAGCCCTGCAATGTCTTTTTAATGAACTTAGACCAAAACGTAAACCACTTGACTGGAAGTGTATCACCCTGCTTGATCTGGCCTCTCCCCTTTCCGCCAAGTTCTTTTCAGCCTGCTCTGTCCCCTTATTCACCCTGCTCTGGACACACTGGCCTTGTTTCCATTCCTTGAACACACTTGTCTCACCTCAGGGCTTTTACATATACCACTCCCTCTACTTAAACCCTCACCCATCTCTCTTCCTGACTATTCCTACTTATCCCACAAATCTCAAGTGATGGTCAGTTACTCCCTCAGAAATACCTTTCCTGAGCATCCATGTCAAGCTGTCCTTACCTCCCATTTTACCATTATCATAGTCACAACAGACTAACCTTTTCCTTCACAGTTCTTATCACAGTGTCTACTTACATTTTCATTGTTATGTTTCCTGGTTTAATTATTCTTTCCCTAAACCAAAAGGTGATTGCTGGTATACCAAGGAAAAAGCATGCTTTACAAATAGCAGGCACTCAATTAATATTTGTTGAATGCATCAATTACTTTTCACCAAACAATACAAATTAAGACCTAGAGAGGAAGCTCAAAATTTGATTTTAATTAAACAAAATAAATTAACACACTTGGGACCCAACTGGAGATTTGCTACGAGAGCCAAATAAATAAATAAATAAATAAATAAATAAATAAATAAGGAAGGCAGTATATTTCTTTATCCCTTCTGTCTTTGATCTGGTGAGATTATAAACCACTTTACCAAATGTTGTTCTTTTTTTTTTTTTTTACCAGCTAGCAATTTCTCCAAACTCTCTAAAATAGACATTAATTTGTAGAGTCTTTCTATAGGCAAGTTTCACACATGCATAAATGAGAATAATTGAGTTACCCAAGTTTTTTTCCCCTTTTAAAAATTTTTACCATTGAAGTATAGTTGACATGCAATATTAGTTTCATGTGTACAACATAATGATTTGATAATTCTATACACTACACAGTGGTCACCACCACAAGTGTAGTTATCATGTCACCATATAACAGTATTATAATATTATTGACTATATTCTCTATGTTGTACTTTTCATCCCTGTGACTTAATTTTATAAGTGGAAGTTTGTGTTTCTTAAAACCCTTCAATTATTTCACCCATCCTTCCCCCTGGCAACCACCACCTTGTTCTCTGTATTTATGAATCTGTATCTGTTTTGTTTTGTTTGTTCATTTATTTTGCTTATTTTTCAGATTCTACATATAAGTAAAATCATTAGGTATTTGTCTTTCTTTGTCTGACTTATTTCACTTAACATTATATCTCTAGGTCCATCCATGTTGTCACAAATGGCAAGATCTCATTCTTTTTTATAGCTGAGTAACATTTCATTATATATACCGCATCTATATCTATTCATCTATCAATGGACACTTAGGTTATTTCCATATCTTGGTTATTGTCTCTTGGGCATCTGTCATAGCAACATTTGTCTAGGCATGTCTCCCCAGGCAAGGAAAACAAAAGCAAAAATAAACTACCGGACTACACCAAAATAAAAAGATTTAGCAAAGGAAATCATCAACAAAACAAAAAAGCAACCTACTGAATAGGAGAAGATACATCCAGTAAGGGGTTAATATCTAAAATATATGAAAAACTAAAATAATTCAATACCAAAAAAGAAAAAAAACAATCCACTTAAAAAATGGGTAGAGCTGACCAAGTTTTAACATAATTGTGCTCATGCATTTTGAGATGAGACTACAATTCAAGCTTCCAGATTGTAAACATCAAGGGCTTTGGTTTGTTTTGTTTCCATTTAGAATGGAAATATTCAAGGTCACCAAGACAGAACATAGTCCAGTGAATAAAAAAGAAAGAGGATTTGAGAATTAAACAAAGCAGAACAATGGCATGTTAGCCTGCTCATAATTTCACACAAGGAAAAAGTAGACTCACTATAGGTTTGTCATCTTGTTCTCTTTAAAATTAAAACTTCTTCAAACGGAGTAATATAAACTTGTGTACTTCATCTTCTTCAGTTCACATTGATAATAATTTCGCTATGTCTCCCCAGATCTATACCATTCTCCATTTTGCTCTCTGACCAAGGAGTCTGACTTTGGGCATTGGCTCAACTGAACTTACTCATTCTCTGGCTTTTGTTGGGTTTGGCCAGTGGAAAACTCAGGCAAGACAAGGGAAGGAGAGAAAACAGGTCAAGGTCTTTATTCTATTGTCTCCCTCCCCAGGAAGTCAACTTTGGGTGGCTGTGTTCCTCCATCAAGGTCATTGCTCTTCCAAAGAGGCATGTTTACAGACTCCTTCTCTTTTTGAGTTCCATGCTGCTTCCTCCTCCCTTCACTGCTACAGATAGTAACAGTGTGGAGCCGGTACTATTTCTGGATTACCACACTTACCTTGTGGTTTTCCTCACACAAACCTTTGTAAACAGCTTCTGGAAAAATACTTCTGTAAAACCTATGCCAATTTGAATATGCAATCCATTTCCTGTTGGTATAATGGCTGACACAACAATGTAGACAGTTACCATCATAGACAGAGCCCGACATTTTTTTTTTTAATTTTTTTTTTCAACGTTTTTTATTTACTTTTGGGACAGAGAGAGACAGAGCATGAACGGGGGAGGGGCAGAGAGAGGGAGACACAGAATCGGAAACAGGCTCCAGGCTCCGAGCCATCAGCCCAGAGCCTGACGCGGGGCTCGAACTCACGGACCGCGAGATCGTGACCTGGCTGAAGTCGGACGCTTAACCGACTGCGCCACCCAGGCACCCTGAGCCCGACATTTTTTAAATTAGAAATTTTAGAGCATATGCACACTAGGCTATCAACCCAGAAATATAACATTGAACCTACCTCATCAAATATAACATATTTAATCATTTTCACCCATTTTTGGCAATGATGAGGAAGCAGCAGAATTTCAAAGCATGCAAGCACCATAATTAATAAGTACCTAAAAATATGAACAATTACTGTAGCTAACTTTACTGAGCATCTATTTTATCAGACATGGTTATAAGAAACTAAAAACTACAAGTTTATCACCCACTATATGTACTTACTGATCATTAGGATGGAATATTGCTATTTAGGGAAGTTTCATTAAGTTTCATTAAGATCACAATATATCTTTGATATTTGTAATATAAGTTCTTTTTGTTATGAGGATTCAGATTAATGAAACTAGAAAAAGCTTATGCTCTGTAGAGGTTGCTTTATATTTTTTTTAGTCTTAATTGTTTACCTGTAAGTTCAGTAAGGGAAAAAAAATCTATGATTTACCTAACAACAGAAACACAACATTTTTAAGGTAACTTTTATTTTGAATATCCTTAAATATTTCTTCTAAGAACAAGCAATTTTGAATGGAGAAGAGAGCTTCAATAGTTATTTTATAAGGTACTGGGTTTGTTAAATCTATTTGGATCCCTTTATAAATTAGAATGAGGAAATAACTTTTTATTTGAAATTTCAAGTCCTAATCCAAGTGGCCATAGAGAATGATGATCGCCGTTCTTCCTCTTTAGAGTAGAACAACCTTACATTTTCCCTATGGCAATTCCATTTTTTATAAATTCAGTGAAATTATTTCCACAAGGGTTTGAGATTCTGTAGATTTCCAGTAAAAGAGATATATGAGTACTGTTGTACAACTTAATTATAAATTCATTAATATGCCATACTCGATGGTGTAGGATGTTTTAAGGGTAATCTCTTGTGAAAGGATCACAAAGAGCTCTACCACATGATAACTTCTTGGTAAAATGATGCTCAATAGTGCTGCTACTTGACGAAGGGCCCGATTGAAAGAAAAAAAGACCCATTAGTCACTTAATAGAGAACAGTCGTAAAGACCTCAAAAGACAGTAGAATCTGTCTGTGGGTATATTATTCCATAAGTCTAGAAAGCTTAACCTCTCTCCTATCTCTCAGTATTAAATAACGGATTTGAGCTACTTGACTAAGCAAATAAGGCTTAGGTGATAACACTTAGTCAACAGTAAAATGGAGATAAACACAGCCTCATCAAAGGAAAATCCAGGAAAAGAGCTCCACACATCAGAAAAAACTTCCCACACGATCAAGCTTAAAGAAAAGGTGTGAGTCAGTAAAGGCAGATGCTTCTCTGAATCTAAGCATGAAGCCTAATCTGAGAGCAGACATCAAGACCAGAAAGACTTTTTCTCATCCCTAGTTTTTTGGAAAGTGAGCTAAATCTACCACACAATTGAATTATTTTGAAGGGAGAGATTCAGGAAGGAAAGAGAAAATTCTAGTGCAACATGCACAACCACCCCTTCATTGCTCTCCTTCAGCACCTTCTCCATAAGGGAGTAGGAAGCATAGGTCTTGCCTGAAGTCCTTTGGGCAGCAGTCTCTGCTGACTCCTTATTATCCAAAACATCAGAGAGCTCACTGCAGGATCCAGGGCACCATCTTTTGTTGAGAGAGTGAAGAGCATGTTACCAAAACCAAAAGGATCTCATTTGTATTCTTTTTCTTCTTCACCTAAATTATGCAACATCCAGGAGAAACTTGAATCTCTGAAGATTAGGTGTGGTAAACAGTCATAGAAATGACAGGAGTTTGCCAGATTACTGAAGTTATTAAATTAGAAAAGAAATTTTGTTTTCCATTTTAGACCTGGAGGGAGGGGTTTCTTCCTGAAAAATGGAAAGGAAGGCTAAGTGAAGCATCCTTTTTGGTTTTCTAATTATTTGGCATTTTGTAAGTACAGAAAAAGCTTTGCAAAACTGAATTCCAAGAAGTTAGTAATGCCATGTTAGCCTAACTTCACGTACAGATAGATATTAATATCTTTTCCTGACGATGAAAATAAAAAAGTCAAGAAGGAAAAAAGACAATGAAACATCATTCTCTAGTTACGTTCTCTGGACACAGGAGAAAACCTACTACCTTTGAGGACTTCTGAGGATGTGTCCCAGAGACATGCTAGACTGAACTGATCAGAAGAAGTACAATGTGCATAGGACTAATGAAGATTGTGGGTGTCTTGTGATCTATAGTGAAGAACTGCTCCTCCTGCGTTAGGCAAAAAAGAAAATCAAGTTCTGACCTCCTACATGGATATTTTAGTCCCAATTCATTAATCAATATTTTTTTATTTTAAATAAATTTTAGAACAGCTAAGATAGTGGGAGTCCAGGGTACAACCGTCTATGGATTCTGCACATCTTTCTGTTTGGTTTGAAACTTTTAGCCCATTTGTCCACAACTCTTCTATGCAAATCCAAGGCAAAATTGACTGATCACGTTAGAAAAAGTTAACTTTCAAAAAATGCCCAAATTACATAGTGACAGTTTGTATTACTAGCAACCAAAGAGGAAAGAATGCACAATCAGAGTTATCTTTCTTATCCAGTCATAGACAGTGTTTCTGGAACCTAGATATGAACTCCCAGTTTAGATCACCAAATTTCCCTGTATGTGTTTATACCTACATACTAGTTTTTCTGTGGTGATAGGCAATATTTGAACGCTATTTTAGGCTAATACGACTCACAGATGTCTACGTGACTCCATCAAAGTACCCACAGTTCTTTGTTGTTGTTGTTGTTGTTGTTTTATTTTTCCTTTCTTAAAGCCTTTATTTTGAGACATGATAGAAAATTCTTGGAAAAGTAAGGCATGATCACAGTTAAAAGTGAAGACAATCTAACCAGAAATCTTTAATGCCTATCAGCTAATGTTAAAGCTAAAGTTCTGGTGTGTGTGACATGCTGCAGGGCTGAAAGGAATGGTAATTAGTATTCCTCTCCTTATTCTTCACCCTCTCCTTCAACAGAGCCCACACCAACCTCCTCATAATCCTTCTCAAGGGCAGCCATGTCCTCCTGGGCCACAAAAAACTCTCCTTCCTCCTTGCCCTCACCCATGTACCAGTGAACAAAGGTACACTAGGCATACATGAGTAGGAGACACTCAAGACAGGATGATTAAATAGAACTACTTGAAAAGAACTATCAGTTTGGAAATGTAAAGATATGTAGTAATTTCATCCACTATCAAAATTATATATCTATTCAGTCCCATTTTTCTCTAATTTTTCCTTTAGCTGTCACTTCCACATTTCAATCTTCAGGAAAGTAAAGAATAAAAGCACAGACTCTCTGAGTCACATGAGTAAATAATGCCTGAAAATAGTAATGCACAAATACTCCTGATATTTCATAAAATTGACTCTACTACTGTTGGAGACATTGATAAAGAAGATCACGGGGAGCCACAGGATCTTCAAGGAGCCCTTAGAATGCTAGGCAGGCAGGACCCATTTCTACCCAACTCCTTCTCTACTAGACCATAGTTTTTTTAAATAGTTGCTATTGGATATCTACTACCCAATAGCTACAGTCCTCAAAGAGTTCTGAAAACCACGCCCTTCCCTCTTCCTGTCAAGAACTATAAAAGGGCTGAGATTTCATCCTATCTGTAGGCTAATCTTTACCTCTGCCTTAGTTTCATTGGTACTGGCAAAAGATATGAAACTCTTAGGTTAGAAACAAATGACTTTATTATTCACATTATTGCTAACACACCATAAACATCATGTGTGTCAATTCCCTGTGTCCAAGTAAGGAATCCTCACCTTAAAAAACTCAAGTCCTCTATAAGGGGCTTCAAGACAACCTACCCATTTGCACTGGAGGAAGACATTATCTCTATTACACTGGAGAGTAACCAAACCTGGCTTTTACTCTAGAAGAATACAAAACTATCCCCCAAGGCTGTTCACTGTACATCATCCTTGAAATCATAATCTGAAACAAAATATGTCAGTGCTTTTGCTCTCAAGGCATGCAGAACAAGAAGAGAGGCATGCAGAACAGTAAAAGACACACAGAGAATCACGTCTCAACAGCAACTTCCTGTCTCCCGGGTAGTGATGGCTTCCCTTCATTGATGCCACCATGTTTCCATTGCAGTGCCTCACCCGCTTTGATGATCCCCTGAATTCTGTCCACAACTTAGGAAAGAGTCCTTTTTTTACACTTTCCTCAATGTCTTTTTGAATGTGCCATTTTTCCCCATTGAGACCTCCTCTTTGAACCTCTGTGCAATTCTATTTCTCATCTGCAAAACAGAGATAATAATAACTATCTTTGAGGATAGTAATGAGAATACAATCAGATAATGTATATGAAGGTTTTAACATAACTTAGCATTCAATAAATATGCTAGTCATTTTTAATGTTTTTTTTTTTTCCTTTGCAGGGCACCTGAGTGGCTTGGTTGGTTAAGCATCCAGCTCCTCATCTTGGCTCAGGTCATGAGTTCATGGTTCGTGAGTTCAAGCCCTGCATCAGGCTCTGTACTGATGGTGCAGAGCCTGTTCAGGATTCTGTCTTTCCCTCTCTCTGCCCCTCACCTGCTTGTGCTCTCTCTCTCTCAAAATAAATAAACTTGAAAAAAATTTTTTTCCTTTGAGTCAGACTCTGCATTTTGTTTTTGTGATTTTATCTTTTTAAAATTTTAATCCCAGTATAATTAACATAGAGTATTGCATTAGTTTCAGGTGTACAATAGAGTGACTCAACAATTCTATACATTACTTGGTAATCATCACAATAACTATACTCTTAATCTCCTTCACCTATTTCACCCATCCACCTACGCACACCTCTTCTGGTAGCCATCAGTTTGTTCCTGTATAAGAGTCTGTTTTTCAGTTTGTCTGTTTTTTCTTTGTCCATTTTTGTTTTCTTAAATTCCACATATGAGTTAAATCATATGGCATTTGTCTTTCTCTATCTTACTTAACAATATATCCTCTAGGTCCATCCATGTTATTGCAAATGGTAAAAGTAACATCCTTTTATTTTGTGAATTCCTTGACTGATCTTTATAGATATACTTACTGCCTTTGTGCTTCCTACTTTTCTTACTCCTGCTTATGGTATTTCTTTTCCACTTAAAGAGTCCCCTTTAACATTTTTTGTAAGGCTGGTTGAGCAGTCATGAACTCCTTTAGCTTTTGTTTGGGAAAATCTTTATCTCTCTTTTGATTCTGAATGATAGTCTTCCTGGATATTCTTGGTTGCAGATTTTTTTCCTTTCAGCACTTTGAATATATCATGCCACTCCTTTCTAGCCTGCAAAGTTTCAGCTGAAAAATCTACTGATCACCTTATGGATTTCCCCTTTATGTAACTGTTTTCTTTTCTCTTGTTGCTCTTAAAATTCTCCCTTAACACTACTTTTTGCCATTTTAATTACTATGTGTCTTGGTGTGGACCTCCTTGGGTTGATTTTGTTGGGAGCTCTGTTTTCTTTTTCAGATTCAGAAAATGTTCAGCTATTACATTGTCACATACATTTTATGCCCCCTTTTTCTCTCTTCTCCTTCTGGGATCACAATAATGTGAATGTTATTACACTTGATGGTGTTCTTGAGTTCCCTTAATCTACTTTCATTTTTAATTATTCTTTTTTTTCTTGATGCTTTCCAATACTCTGTCCTCCAGGTCTCTGATCCATTCTTCTGCTTCCTCTAGTCTACTATTTATTTTGTCTAGAATATTTTTAATTTTAGTTATTGAGTTCTTCATTTCTAACTGGTTCTTTTTTATGTTTTCTATCTCTTTGTTGAAGATCTCCCTGAAGTCTTCCACTCTTTTCTCAAATCCTGAGTGTATTTATGACCATTATTGTAAATTCTCTACCAGGAATATTACTTATCTTAATTTTATTTAGCTCTCTTGCTGTGATTTGCCTTTTCATTTGGGGCATATTCCTCTCTCTTCTCATTTTGACTAGCTCTCTGTGTCTATTTCCATGTGTTAGGAAAGTTAGATCATCTCCTGCTCTGGAAAGTAGTGGCATTATGAAGAAGCAGTCTTATAGTGCCCTGAAGTGCAATGTTCCCTCTTCACCAGAACCTGGTGCTTCAGGAGTGTCACCTACATGTATTGTGTGCACCCTACTATCGTGGCTGAGACTCACTTGCCTTCAGCACAGTCATCTGCAATGGCTCTCTGCCTGTTTTGGGCAGGGTTTGATCCCTGTGTTGCTAGTGGGCCATTATGGGGCTGCTTTGGGTTTTCATTGAGTCAAACCAGGCATTTGCAAGAGCTGCAGGAGCACTAAGAGCTGCAGGAGCACTAAACTACAGGGTGCTCTCCTTGTGTTGTCTTATGAGAAGCTTTCATTGGTGGGCAGGATCTGCAGTTCATAACGAATATCTGCCCCTAGCTCACTGCTGCAGCCACAGTCAGACTGGTATCTGTCGTTATCTTAACCTCTCCCTGGAACAGGAGTTAGTTTGGAGTGGTACTGGCCCATTGGGGTTGCACACTGCTAGGTTTGTGGTGCCACTTAGGATGGACTCCTGTTGAGGGTGGTCCACAGGAGAATGTGGGACAGGCACACGATGTTAGTAAGGTTTGTATTTGTCTCCTGTGGGAAGGGACCTGCAACAGCTTTAGAAAACTCCTGCCACTGGACTGGATGGGGCAAGTCTGCAGGATATCATAGTGGCTGAGCACAAGGTGCTGACAAGGTCCACACAGGTCACTGTGGGAGAGGAGCTGCAGCTGCCCAGGAAAACTGCTAAGGCCCATGGATTGGAGGGGGGCAGATCCACAGAAGGGGGGTGGGTGGAGCATGCTGATAGCAAGCTAGATGGAGAGTGTTCCCACTGTACTGGTTCCTGCAGGCGTCCACATATGTAGGCTGGGAGGCAGGGGAAGGAAATGGTGCCTGCCAGCTCTTTTGTTATTGGAAAAGTCTCCCAAAGATCCCTGCCCCTCCAGCACATGCTCTGATATTAATAAACAAATCTCTATCTATATACCCCAGGGTTTTTTTTTTTCAAACTGCTGCTTCTATACTGTATCTGAGTGGGGCTTTTCATTGTGCTCTTTATCGACAGAGACTCATTCTCCTCTCTTCCTCCAGCTCTCCCAGACCTGAGCCCTCTGAATTTTAAAATTCGAAGTGATAAGCCGTGCAGATTGTGAGAACTTATAAAATCTGGTTTCAAAACCAAATGCTATGGAGATCTGCTTTCTCAGCGTGGGTTCCCCATGTCTGGGATGGCTGGCATGGGGTCTGCCTCTCTCTCCTTCCTGTGCCTGCAGCATCCCTCCCTCCTACAGATTGTCCTGCAGATCAATTTGTCTGCCAACTGCATCTCCATCTTTCCCTACCCTCTTCCATGTGGGCTGTTTTCTAAATTCAGTTGTGGAGGGGCTGTTCTGCTAGTCTCCATGTCATTTTCTTGATTATTTGCACTGATATGGATGTTATCTAGTTGTATGCAAGAGGCAAGGTGAGCTTAGTGTCCTCCTACTCTGCCATCTTCCCCAGAAGTCTTTTTTTTTAATTTTTAATTGAATTACAGTTGATCCATGATATTATATTGGTTTCAGATGTACAATATAGTGATTTGACATTTACCTACATAATAAAATGCTCACCACAGTAAGTGACTATCTGTCATCATACAAAATTATAACATTATTATTGACTGTATTCTCTATGCTGTACTGGGTAATTAATGTTTTTATCACTACTCTTTACCCACAGAATATAGTCATTTATCTTCACCTCAGCAATATTCTTTCCATGCTCTAAAGGAGGTAATTAACCCTACCCATTTCAACTTGGGATTTCACTGAGTTATCTTACATGATTTCTCTTTAATCTACCAGGTTCTTTATTCCAGAGTTTAAATTTTCTTTCAACTCCTTCTCCATAGAAAATAGCAGATCATCCCATTGTTATTCTATTTTCTGACCTTCTTTGAAAATTGGCCTTTTTCTTTTTCTTTCTAACAATTTTGTCAGATTTAGCAACCTGCTCAGTAAGAAAAGGAACATAACATGAAAAAAGTGGAAATATTCCAAGATAACATTTCATTAGTGAGAAAGTAGTTTTCATGTATTTACTGATGATTTTGATCATCATCCTATTGTTGGCATATTTTCAATGCACTTTTCTTAAAATTAAAGTCTGTGCAATGCAGACCTACTTAAATTTCAACATAAAGTAAGTACTGTCTCTCACAGAAAACTTTCTACATTTCTGAGTGGTATAAATTATTAATAAAGGACTAAATGTGATAAAATTAAAAAGAGAAAGAATTGTCATTGAGCTTGACAATAGGGAATATTCTTATGGATTATTTATTCATTAATTTATCCATTCTTTTTTCCCCACAAAGCATTTTGACCCCTCCCTTCCCTGGTGATAGAGATCCAATGCCAACAGTCTCTAAGCAGATATCAAGCAAAGAGAAGAGATAAAATTTCCTATTGAAGAAATAGATATCCCTCACTATATATGGAATTTAAGAAAAAAAAAAAGCAAAAGGAAAAAAAGAGAGAAAAGAAAACCAAGAAGATTCTTAGCTACAGAGAACAAATTGATGATTACTAGAAGGAAGGTGGATGGAGGATGGTTAAATGGGTGATGGGGATTAAGGAATTCATTTGTGATGAGCACCGGGTGATATATGAAAGTGTTGAATGTCCATATTGTACACCTGGAACTAATATTACACTGTAAGTTAACTAATTGGAATTTAAATACTTTTTAAAAAATGGTCTCACTGAATACTCAAAAAAAAAAAAAGGAAAGAAAGAAACAGAAATCCCAATATGCAAAGAAGGACCCACACACTCTTGGAGTTGTAATTTATCCCACCTCCCCAAAAGTTGGATCTAACACTTAATTCCCATATTGTGTGAATTGTAGTACACTCAGCACTGCATGGGAAAGAGTAGTGAAGCACAGTGGCCTGGGCCCTCAAACCATGTGTCAAAGGGCAGCCTCAGGGGTAGGGGGAGGTGAAGCAAGGCCTCTGCACTGTTTCCTTCTGGTCCTTGTGCTTAAAGCAAAGCCTGTAACTCTAACCCAGAGTGCCTCATCTGGCCACTCTCGATCAGGAAGAGGTGAGATCTATGGGCTGAGGTGAAGTCTCTGTAGCCAAAAAAGCAGGTGCTCTGGGAAGACAACTTGATGGACCATTGAAACAGTTCTAGGAGACAGACCTCAAAGCAGTGCCAAGAACATTTTAGTGTAATTGGTCATGACCAATTCAGAAACGCTTTGTGCAAAAAACCTCTCTCTAAATGACATGTGTTTACTTGGAGTCTTGCTCTCAGACTACTCTGTTAGTTTCAGGTCTGGTAAGGAAAAGGAAGAGTAGAGTTCTCATTAAGAATTTCCTGAAATTGGGGGTGCCTGGGTGGCTCAGTTGGTTAAGCATCCGACTTTGGCTCAGGTCAGGTCATGATCTCACAGTTCGTGAGTTCGAGCCCCACGTCAGGCTCTGTGCTGACAGCTCAGAGCCTGGAGCCTGCTTTGGATTCTGTGTCTCCCTTTCTCTTTCCCCCTCCCCTACTCTCTCTCTCTCTCTCTCCCTCTCTCAAAAATAAATAAACATTTAAAAAAATTAAAAAAAAACCAATTTCCTGAAATTCGTATGAAGGGGAATTATTTCCATATTTGTTTTTTTTTTCTCTGAAGCTTTTATTCTTCATTTCTCAAAAGATTTCCATACCTACTCAAATTTGATAAGGCAGCTGTAATGAATGCCTTTGGTCATCAGTCTGGTATGTGCTCTCTCAAATATTTAGCATTGTCAACCTCAGAAGGGACTTTTAATGAAACAAAGGTCTTTCTTTAATTCCCAACCATGAGGGAATTACAACCAAAGTCATAACCACCATCACAAGCAAAGTCATAAAGTTAGCCATTTGTTCAGTTTTAAACATAGTTACTTTACCTGATACTTTTTTTCTGCATTATCTTTTTTAGTTTTTGTTTTTGTTTTTTTTAATTACAGGGATTTTATGTTTATCCACAATTATAGCCCTTGGTGGAGAACAGAAAGAATATTCTCTTAAAAAAAAAAGAAAATGGGTATGGAAGAGCCCCACTCTTACAAAAGGAGACTGTTCTTATCTTCGATCCAAACAAAAGTCCCCAAAAGATTAATGTCATAAGTAATTTTCAAATGTTTAGACAATTTTCAAAATTCAAGCAAGATAACAAAGCTGATGAGTATATTAGACAAATTTTTACCAACTATATGTAAAAGACTTTCATCAAAATAAACAAATGCTTCTTTTAATGTAAATTTAACATTTCTAAAATTCTTTTAAACTTTTTTTAACATTTATTTATTTTTGAGAGACAGCATGAGCAGGAGAGGGTCAGAGAGGGAGACACAGAATCCAAAGCAGGCTCCAGGCTCTGAGCTGTCTGCGCAGAGCCCAATGTGGGGCTTGAACCCACAAACTGCGAGATCATGACCTGAGCTGAAGTCAGATGCCTAACTGACTGAGCCACCCAGGTGCCTCTAAATTTTTTTTTTTTTTACTGTTTATTTATTTATTTTTTTTGGAGACAGAGAGAGAGAGAGACAAAGTGTGAGCAGGGGAAGGGACAGAGAGAGAGGGAGAGACAGAATCCAAAGCAACCTCCAGGCTCTGAGTTTTCAACACAAAGCTCAATGTAGGGTTCGAACCCACAAACTGTGAGATCATGACCTGAGCAAAACTCGGACATTTAACTGACTGAGCCACTCAGGCACCCCTTGAATTTAACATTTCTAAATTTAAGCTCCTAATCCTCTCGTGATTTACCTTCATTATCAGATAAATCTATCTTCTACTATCAGAAGGAGGATAAAATACTAAATTCTATATAATTTTCTTAGAATTTCTAATGTCAAATAAGTAAAATAAAAACTCATTTTTATAAAAAACATAAGAAAGAAAAGCATGGAAAAAACCTCCAAGGACACAAACAAACATCAGGGCAAGGAAAACAAAACAATGTTAAAAAAATTAGGTAAAATATATAGAACCTAACTGTAATATTATACTGTTAACTGTACTGGAATCCTCTTTGTACTGGATAGTTCAAGTCACAATGATTTTTTTTTAAGAGATTGATTCTAATGATCTCCCATAAAACTGTTCACAAGTCTGATTCTTTTTCAAAAAAGAAAATATATGTGGAATTTAAGAAACAAATACAGGGGAAGGGAAGGAACAATAAGATAAAAAGAGAGATGAGGCAAACCATAAGAGACTCTTAAATTCAGGGAACAAACTGCGGGTTGCTTGAAAGGGTGTTGGGTGGGGAGATGGGCTAAATGGGCAATGGGCATTAAGGAGGGCACTTGTTGGGATGAGCACCGGGTGTTATATGTAAGTGATGAATCACTAAATTCTACTCCTGAAACCATTACTACATTGTATGTTAACTAACCTGGATTTAAATAAAATTTTTAAAAAAGGAAGTGAGAAAAGATCACTCAGGCCTTCTGAAACTATCAGAAAATATGGGTAATGCTCTTCCAAGAATAATTTCCAATCTAGTGATAAGCATCTAGAAAACCTGTTTGAGGGGCACCTGGGTGGCTCAACTGGCTGAGCTACTGACTTTGGCTGAGGTCATAATCTCAAGGTTCCTGAGTTTGAGCCCCACATGGGGCTTTGTACTTGTAGTACAGAGCCTGCCTCGGATCCTCTGTTTCCCTCTCTCTCTGTCTCTCCCCCACTCAGTCTCTCTCTCAAAAAAAGTAAATAAATAAACATTAAAAAAATTTTTTTTAATAAAAATCCTGTTTGAACACCAAAGTTAGTATTATGTTGAAGATGGAGAATTAAAGCAGTTCTCAATGAAAGAAATTCAGGAAAATCAAAATATGCACAGTCTCCTGTGGTGAGGGAAAAAAGTACACTATTTTGAAATCATCATTTAATTTTTGTTAATTTTGTTAGTTGGAGAACAGAGGGATATACAGCCCAATTGTTTTGCTCTGAACTGCAGATAAGATCTAGGCTTTAGTCCTTAACTATCATTTCACCACAAGTGTATGCCATGGGTCAAAATTTGGATTTAAATCAAGTGTCTTCTTCATTTAAGCAGGCACACACTACTTAAAGTACTTATCAATTTCACTTTGCACCTTCAAATTCTTTTACTCTCCAAATTCAAAATTGGATAAAAGTAGCAAGGGGATGAATATATTTTATCACAGTTGGGAAGCTAATGTGAATTCTATCAGTAGATAAAATGTAATGTTTCAGGTAATGTGATTTATCCTTAAAGAACATTAAGTCTTTAATCAGGAGATCAATATTTGCATTTTTAAGAGAAGTAGTCTAGATTGTCAATTACAGAAGAAGCCTAACTTTTCTGTATCAATCAGAAAATTGCTTATATCTTTAAATAATATTAAACCAATCAAACAAAACAAAACCTTATAAATAAAAATTGAACACATATACACCAGAATTCTTTTTCTTTCCTTTCCTTTTCTTTTTTTTTTTTAAGTAAGCTCTATACTCAATGTGGGGCTTGAACTCACAGCCTTGAGATCAAGAGTCGCATGATCTACAGACTGAGACTGCCAGGCACCCCTAAGCCAGAATTCTTAAGAATAGAATAACAATTGCTTCCAGGGAGTAGGATAGGAGAAATTCTGTATTTGGATTGAGATTTACTAAAATTGGAATCTATTCAACTTGTAATTTTAAAAAGCTATATATATTACCTGATTGGGGATATTTAACATAGAATAAATAACAAGAAGCCTAGTATTTTGGTTGAATTTGACATTCTACTGACCTGTAAATGAAACTCCTGCTGAGTTTTAAAGTCTAAAGTGTTTCCTAGAATTTAAGGATAGGTAGCTGGAGAGCAAAAAGGCTATCAATAAAATTGCCCCTCATTTCTCATATTCCCGGATGCCCTTAAAACAAACATCCATCACAACGAATAAAAATTAACTGGGGCACCTGGGTAGCTCAGTCAGCTGAACATCTGACTTCGGCTCAGGTCATTATCTCACAGCTTGTGAGTTTGAGCCCCGTGTTGGGCTCTGTGCTGACAGCTCAGAGCCGGGAGCACAGATGCTGTGCCTCCCTCTCTCTGGGTCTCTCCCCTGCTTGCACTCTGTCTGTCTGTCTGTCTGTCTCTCTCTCTCACTCTCTCTCTCAAAAATAAAGATAAAAAAAATTTAAAAACATTAACTAATGTTAATATATAAAACATATGTATACTGTATATAATAAATATAAAAACACTAATGCCTACCTATTATTTCTTAAAAAACAAAAATAAAATACCATATTCAGCTTTTTAAAAGATTTTTATTTTTTTAAGTAATCGCTCTACCCAACATAGGGCTCAAACTTACAACCACGAGATCAAGAGTTGCATGCTCTACCGACCGAGCTTAGCCAGGTGTCCCAAAATATCACATTCTAAATCTTTATGATCGAACCAAAGCAAATTCTTAAAAAAATAATTTTAGTGGTCAACCACTTTGACTTAATGACATTTCCAAAACTCTTTATCCAAGAACTGCAGAATACTCTTATCAAGAATACATGGTACCTTCACCAAAACAGGCCATATATTGGGCCATAAAACAAGCCCTAATATATTTAAATAACTGATATTATACAAAAATATTTTCTCTTCCCATAATTGAATTATATTAGATATCAATAGCAATAACATAACTTGAAAAAAAGTATAAATTAAAATAACACACTTCTAAAATAACTCATTGTCAAAGAAAAATCAAAAGAGAGATTACAAATTATTACAAAAGGGGATTGCAAAGAGATATTACAAATTATTTCTACTTAAATAGTAAAGAAAAAAACAATAGACATATAACAAATTATTTCTACTTAAATAGTAAAGAAAAGAAAACAATAGATGCAAATTTGTGGTTTGCAGCTAAAGCAGTGCTGAGAAAGAGATTTTAAACATTCATAATAGAAAGGAAGACAGGTCTTGACTTAAGTTTCCAATTTAGTAAGGTAGGAGGAAAAGAGTAAATAAATTTCAACAAAAAAATAATAAAGATAAGAGAGAAAATCAATAAAACTTTTTAAAAAACAGACAAATAATAAATAAAATAACAAAGTCAAAGCTGGATCTTTGAAAACATCAACAACATTGACAAACCTCTACGTAATTTAATCAACAAGATAGAAGTCACAAATCCATAATATGAAACATGAAAAAGGGAACATTACTACAAATCTTCAGACACTAAAAGGAAAATATGAGAATATTATAAACAATTTTATGGCAACATATTAGACAATTTAGATAAGATGAATAGTCTTGACATATACAATTAGCAAAATGGGCAAAAGGTGAAAAAAAGTGTAAATGGCCCTGTATCTATTAAAGAAATTGAATTCTTTATCAAAAATCTTCACACAATGAAAATTTCAGGCCCAGATGGTTTCACAGGAAATTTTATCAAATTTATCAAAGGAGAAAATAATATCAATGTTACAAAGACTTTTAAGAAATCAGAAAAGGAGGAATGACTTCCCAACATATTTTACTAGCTCAGCATCATGCTGTTACCAAACCTAGACAAAGACTTTATAAAAAAAGAAAATTACAGATCAGTGTCCTTCATTAATATATATGTTAATTTTAACAAAATATTAGGAACCATAATATAATATTAACAAAATATTAGGAAATGGAATCCAGCCATGTATTAAAAAAAAAAAAAAAAAAAAGTATGTCATTTTTTTGACCAAGTAGAATTTCCCCAGGAAATTCCCAGGAATTTTGTCAAGTCTACTTAACCAAGTAAAAATTTCTCAGGAAAAGGTGCAGGAAGATGGCGGCGTAGGAGGACGCTGGGCTCACCGCGCGTCCTGCTGATCACTTAGATTCCACCTACACCTGCCTAAATAACCCAGAAAACCACCAGAAGATTAGCAGAACGGAGTCTCCGGAACCAAGTGCAGACGAGAGGCCCATGGAAGAGGGTAGGAAGGGCGGCGAGGCGGTGTGCGCTCCACGGACTGGCGGGAGGGAGCCGGGGCGGAGGGGCGGCTCGCCGGCCAAGCAGAGCCCCCGAGTCTGGCTGGCAAAAGCGGAGGGGCCGGATGGACTGTGTTCCGACAGCAAGCGCGACTTAGCATCTGGGAGGTCATAAGTTAACAGCTCTGCTCAGAAAGCGGGAAGGCTGGAGGACAAAGGGAGGGAGAGCTGCTGAGCCCCCGGACGGCAGAGCTCAGCTTGGCGGGGAACAAAGGCGCTCACCAGCGCCATCTCCCCCGCCCATCCCCCAGCCAAAATCCTAAAGAGAACCAGTTCCTGCCAGGGAACTTGCTCCCTCCGCGCAAACCCCAACTCTGTGCTTCTGCGGAGCCAAAACTCCGGCAGCGGATCTGACTCCCTCCCGCTGCCACAGGGCCCCTCCTGAAGTGGATCACCTAGGGAGAAGCGAGCTAAGCCTGCCCCTCCTGCCCCCGTGTACCTTGCCTACCCACCCCAGCTAATACGCCAGATCCCCAGCACCACAAGCCTGGCAGCGTGCAAGTAGCCCAGACGGGCCATGCCAACCCACAGCGAATCCTGCCCCTAGGAGAGGGGAAGAGAAGGCACACACCAGTCTGACTGTGGCGCTAGCGGTGGGCTGGGGGCAGACATCAGGTCAGACTGCGGCCCCGCCCAACAACTTCAGTTATACACCACAGCACAGGGGAAGTGCCCTGCAGGTCCTCACCACTCCAGGGACTATCCAAAATGACCAAACGGAAGAATTCCCCTCAGAAGAATCTCCAGGAAATAACAACAGCCAATGAACTGATCAAAAAGGATTTAAATAATATAACAGAAAATGAATTTAGAATAATAGTCATAAAATTAATTGCTGGGCTTGAAAACAGTATAGAGGACAGCAGAGAATCTCTTGCTACAGAGATCTAGGGACTAAGGAACAGTCACGAGGAGCTGAAAAACGCTTTAAACGACATGCAAAACAAAATGGAAACGACGACGGCTCGCACTGAAGAGGCAGAGGAGAGAATAGGTGAACTAGAAGATAAAGTTATGGAAAAAGAGGAAGCTTAGAGAAAGAGAGATAAAAAAATCCAGGAGTATGAGGGGAAAATTAGAGAACTAAGTGATACACTAAAAAGAAATAATATATGCATAATTGGTATCCCAGAGGAGGAAGAGAGAGGGAAAGGTGCTGAAGGGGTACTTGAAGAAATTATAGCTGAGAACTTCCCTGAACTGGGGAAGGAAAAAGGCATTGAAATCCAAGAGGCACAGAGAACTCCCTTCAGACGTAACTTGAATCGATCTTCTGCACGACATATCATAGTGAAACTGGCAAAATACAAGAATAAAGAGAAAATTCTGAAAGCAGCAAGGGATAAACGTGCCCTCACATATAAAGGGAGACCTATAAGACTCGTGACTGATCTCTCTTTTGAAACTTGGCAGGCCAGAAAGGATTGGCACGAGATCTTCAGTGTGCTAAACAGAAAAAATATGCAGCCAAGAATCCTTTATCCAGCAAGTCTGTCATTTAGAATAGAAGGAGAGATAAAGGTCTTCCCAAACAAACAAAAACTGAAGGAATTTGTCACCACTAAGCCAGCCCTACAAGAGATCCTAAGGGGGATCCTGTGAGACAAAGTACCAGAGACATCACTACAAGCATAAAACATACAGACATCACAATGACTCTAAACCCGTATCTTTCTATAATAACACTGAATGTAAATGGATTAAATGCGCCAACCAAAAGACATAGGGTATCAGAATGGATAAAAAAAAACAAGACCTATCTATTTGCTGTCTACAAGAGACTCATTTTAGACCTGAGGACACCTTTAGATTGAGAGTGAGGGGATGGAGAACTATTTATCATGCTACTGGAAGCCAAAAGAAAGCTGGAGTAGCCATACTTATATCAGACAAACTAGACTTTAAATTAAAGGCTGTAACAAGAGATGAAGAAGGGCATTATATAATAATTACAGGGTCTATCCATCAGGAAGAGCTCACAATTATAAATGTCTATGCGCCGAATACCGGAGCCCCCAGATATATAAAACAATTACTCATAAACATAAGCAACCTTATTGATAAGAATGTGGTAATGGCATGGGACTTTAACACTCTACTTACAGAAATGGATAGATCATCTAGACACACGGTCAATAAAGAAACAAGGGCCCTGAATGATACATTGGATCAGATGGACTTGACAGATATATTTAGAACTCTGCATCCCAAAGCAACAGAATATACTTTCTTCTCGAGTGCACATGGAACATTCTCCAAGATAGATCATATACTGGGTCACAAAACAGCCCTTCATAAGTTCACAAGAATTGAAATTATACCATGCATACTTTCAGACCACAATGCTATAAAGCTTGAAATCAACCACAGGAAACAGTCCAGAAAACCTCCAAAAGCATGGAGGTTAAATAACACCTTACTAAAGAATGAGTGGGTCAACCAGGCAATTAGAGAAGAAATTAAAAAATATATGGAAACAAACGAAAATGAAAATACAACAATCCAAACGCTTTGGGATGCAGCGAAGGCAGTCCTGAGAGGAAAATACATTGCAATCCAGGCCTATCTCCAGAAACAAGAAAAATCCCAAATACAAAATCTAACAGCACACCTAAAGGAAATAGAAGCAGAACAGCAAAGGCAGCCTAAACCCAGCAGAAGAAGAGAAATCATAAAGATCAGAGCAGAAATAAACAATATAGAATCTAAAAAAACTGTAGAGCAGATCAACGAAACCAAGAGTTGGTTTTTTGAAAAAATAAACAAAATTGACAAACCTCTAGCCAGGCTTCTCAAAAAGAAAAGGGAGATGACCCAAATAGATAAAATCATGAATGAAAATGGGATTATTACAACCAATCCCTCAGAGATACAAACAATTATCAGGGAATATTATGAAAAATTATATGCCAACAAATTGGACAACCTGGAAGAAATGGACAAATTCCTAAACACCCACACTCTTCCAAAACTCAATCAGGAGGAAATAGAAAGCTTGAACAGACCCATAACCAGCGAAGAAATTGAATCAGTTATCAAAAATCTCCCAACAAATAAGAGTCCAGGACCAGATGGCTTCCCAGGGGAGTTCTACCAGACGTTTAAAGCAGAGATAATACCTATCCTTCTCAAGCTATTCCAAGAAATAGAAAGGGAAGGAAAACTTCCAGACTCATTCTATGAAGCCAGTATTACTTTGATTCCTAAACCAGACAGAGACCCAGTAAAAAAAGAGAACTACAGGCCAATATCCCTGATGAATATGGATGCAAAAATCCTCAATAAGATACTAGCAAATCGAATTCAACAGCATATAAAAGGAATTATTCACCATGATCAAGTGGGATTCATTCTTGGGATGCAGGGCTGGTCCAACATTCGCAAATCAATCAACGTGATACATCACATTAATAAAAAAAAAGAGAAGAACCATATGATCCTGTCAATCGATACAGAAAAGGCCTTTGACAAAATCCAGCACCCTTTCTTAATAAAAACCCTTGAGAAAGTCGGGATAGAAGGAACATACTTAAAGATCACAAAAGCCATTTATGAAAAGCCCACAGCTAACATCATCCTCCACGGGGAAAAACTGAGAGCTTTTTCCCTGAGATCAGGAACACGACAGGGATGCCCACTCTCACCGCTGTTGTTTAACATAGTGCTGGAAGTTCTAGCATCAGCAATCAGACAACAGAAGGAAATCAAAGGCATCAAAATTGGCAAAGATGAAGCTTTCGCTTTTTGCAGATGACATGATATTATACACGGAAAATCCGATAGACTCCACCAAAAGTCTGCTAGAACTGATCCATGAATTCAGCAAAGTTGCAGGATACAAAATCAATGTACAGAAATCAGTTGCATTCTTATACACTAACAATGAAGCAACAGAAAGACAAAGAAACTGATCCCATTCACAATTGCACCAAGAAGCATAAAATACCTAGGAATAAATCTAACCAAAGATATAAAAGATCTGTATGCTGAAAACTATAGAAAGCTTATGAAGGTAATTGAAAAAGATATAAAGAAATGGAAAGACATTCCCTGCTCATGGATTGGAAGAATAAATATTGTCAAAATGTCAATACTACCCAAAGCTATCTACACATTCAATGCAATCCCAATCAAAATTGCACCAGCATTCTTCTCGAAACTAGAACAAGCCATATCCTAAAATTCATATGGAACCACAAAAGGCCCCGAATAGCCAAAGTAATTTTGAAGAAGAAGACCAAAGCAGGAGGCATCACAATCCCAGACTTTAGCCTCTAATACAAAGCTGTAATCATCAAGACAGCATGGTATTGGCACAAAAACAGACACATAGACCAATGGAATAGAATAGAAACCCCAGAACTAGACCCACAAATGTATGGCCAACTCTTCTTTGACAAAGCAGGAAAGAACATCCAATGGAAAAAAAGACAGTCTCTTTAACAAATGGTGCTGGGAGAACTGGACAGTAACATGCAGAAGGTTGAAACTAGACCACTTTCTCACACCATTCACAAAAATAAACTCAAAATGGATAAAGGACCTGAATGTGAGACAGGAAACCATCAAAACCCTAGAGGAGAAAGCAGGAAAAGACCTCTCTGACCTCAGCCGTAGCAATCTCTTACTCGACACATCCCCAAAGGCAAGGGAATTAAAAGCAAAAGTGAATTACTGGGACCTTATGAAGATAAAAAGCTTCTGCACAGCAAAGGAAACAACCAACAAAACTAAAAGGCAACCAACGGAATGGGAAAAGATATTTGCAAATGACATATCAGACAAAGGGCTAGTATCCAAAATCTATAAAGAGCTCACCAAGCTCCACACCCGAAAAACAAATAACCCAGTGAAGAAATGGGCAGAAAACATGAATAGACACTTCTCTAAAGAAGACATCCGGATGGCCAACAGGCACATGAAAAGATGTTCAACGTCGCTCCTTACCAGGGAAATACAAATCAAAACCACACTCAGATATCACCTCACACCAGTCAGAGTGGCCAAAATGAACAAATCAGGAGACTATAGATGCTGGAGAGGATGTGGAGAAACGGGAACCCTCTTGCACTGTTGGTGGGAATGCAAATTGGTGCAACCGCTCTGGAAAGCAGTGTGGAGGTTCCTCAGAAAATTAAAAATAGACCTACCCTATGACCCAGCAATAGCACTGCTAGGAATTTACCCAAGGGATACAGGAGTACTGATGCATAGGGGCACTTGTACCCCAATGTTTATAGCAGCACTCTCAACAATAGCCAAATTATGGAAAGAGCCGAAATGTCCATCAACTGATGAATGGATAAAGAAATTGTGGTTTATATACACAATGGAATACTACGTGGCAATGAGAAAGAATGAAATATGGCCTTTTGTAGCAACGTGGATGGAACTGGAGAGTGTGATGCTAAGTGAAATAAGCCATACAGAGAAAGACAGATACCATATGGTTTCACTCTTATGTGGATCCTGAGAAACGTAACAGAAACCCATGGGGGAGTGGAAGGAAAAAAAAAAAAAGAGGTTGGAGTGGGAGAGAGACAAAGCATAAGAGACTGTTAAAAACTGAGAACAAACTGAGGGTTGATGGGGGGTGGGAGGGAGGCGAGGGTGGATGATGGGTATTGAGGAGGGCACCTTTTGGGATGAGCACTGGGTGTTGTACGCAAACCAATTTGACAATAAATTTCATATTTTGAAAAAAAAAATTTCCCAGGAAAAAAAAGTTGAATTAATACTCAAAAACAATCAATGTAATTCACTAAGTTAAAAAACATAAAGGAAGAAAAACATAATAATTTTAATACATGTAGAAAAATAACTTGAAAAAATTTAACACTTGTTCATGAAAAAACTCTCAGAAAACTAGTAATAGAAAAAGATTTCCTCAATCTGGTAAATGGTACGTACAAAACAACTACAGCTAACACAATACCTAATGGGGAAATAATGAAAGCTTTCCCTTTAAGATAAAGAATGAAATAAAGATACCTACTCACTCTACTTCAACCCTTTGGAAGTACCAACCAGTGGAATAAAGCAAGAAAAAGAAATAAAGACACAAAATCAAAAAAGAAAAAATAAGAATATATTTGTTCACTGAAGACATGTAGAAAATCCTAAGAAAGGTAAATGAGTGACTAAAATTAATAAGACAGATTAACAAAATTGCAGAATATGCGGTCAATAAGAATCAATTATATTTCTATATACTAACATCAGAAAAGGAAAATTTTTTTAGAAATTTAATAGATAACATCAACAACATTAAATATTTATAAATACATATAACCAAAGATGTGCAAGACTTCCACACTAAAAACTATAAAACAATGATGAAAAAAGACAGGATCTAATAAATGTAGATGTATAACATATTCATGAATTGAAACTTTCTAAATTGATCTAAGATTTAATGAATAACAATTATAATCCATTCAACTTTTTTTAAAAATAGAAATTGTCAAGCTGATTCAAAAATTCATGTGAAAGTACATAGAACATAAAATAACCACAATTGAACAAAGAATAAAACTGGGGTGCCTGAGTAGCTCAGTAGGTTAAGTATGTAACTCTTGATTTTGGCTATGGTCAATATATCACAGCCATGGGAAACCAGAAAGGGAAGAGCAAAGTAAATCTAAACCAAGCAAAAGAAAAGAAAGAATATGAATTAGAGCAGCAATTAATGAAGTTAAAAACAGGAAATTAATAGAGACACTCAATGAAACCAAAAGCTAGTTTTTTGGGGAAAAAAAATCAATAAAACCTATAAGCCTCCAGTCAAGCTAAGAAAAAAGAGAGGACAAAAATTACTAATATCAGAAATGATAGGACATCACTATAGATCCTGTGGACATTAAGATAATCAAGGAATACCTTTAACAATTCTGTGCCCATAAATTTGACAACCTAGATGAAATGGACTGATCTTTAAAGGATGCAATCTGCCAAAACTCACACAAGAAGAAATAGATAATCCGGACAAGTTTATATCTATTAAATAAATTAAATCCATAATCAATGACCTCCCAAAATAGAAAGCACCAGTTCCAAATGGGTTTCCTGGTGAATTCTACCAAACAGGTCAGGAAGAAGTTATACCAATCGTCTAAAATCTCTTTCAGAGAATGGAAGCAGAGGAAATACTTCCTAACACATTCCATGAGGCCAACATTACCCTAATACCAAAACCAACAAAGTCACTATAAGAAAACTACTGACCAATATTTCTCTCGTGAATGTAAATTCAAGAATCCTCAACAGAATACTAGAAAATCAAATCCAAGAGTGAATAAAAAAATTATACACCACAACCCAGTGACATTTATCCCAAGTGTGCAAGTCTGCACAAGGGATTTAGGATATAATCTGGTCATTGACAGCTATTGACAACTAGGGAAAAAAGGATGTTTTCCCCACCATCACTAACTTGCTCCCAGAAGTATGTTGAATTATCACTTATATGTTTATCACTTTACAGTAATATCACTTTACAGATATATGAATACACAATATAAAATTTCAGAGCTCTTTATTTTTTATTTCAACAGCACTTACCTAGCTTTTGGCAACATGTCACTCTAAATTATATATCTGTTACATATTGAGGGTTCAAAATGGTCTTTTTTTTTAAGGATTAGAAGATTCTGCAATGTGATGAAGTTAATGATGAGTTAATTATGTGATGAAGTTAATTATGAGTTACTGTTAGGGAAAGGAGAGATGGCAATCCAATTATTTTTAATATATTGAATCAGAGCTTCTTACAAGATTGTTGTTTTTTATAAAGTGTAAATATCAAGATTGAAAATCACTGATTGTTACTGCTATTGGGGCTGTAGAATAGAACTGACAATTACTAAATATGGCTAATGTCTTTTATTCTGGCACCTCTAGGATGGCTATATTTTATGTAAATGGCAGCCCTGGAATAAAAAAAGAAAAATAAGAAGTGCACTTATTACTACAACAAACAGAATGAACAAAAAAAGGTATGGTAACATCCTTCACAGAGCAAAAGATCTAATGCACAGGCAGACATTAATAATCATACCAAAAATTTTAAACCACAAATTCACAAAATGCACAGAGATCACGGGTGGCTTCCCTAAAGAATTAATGCTTGAACTAAGGTCTGAAGAATCAGGACTGCCTTATAGTTAATGTGTCAAAAAAAAAAAGTCAGTAAAAAAGTATTTCTGACATAGAGAACAGCATTTCCTGTGACAGGAAACAAGGTGGAAAGTACTAGATTCAAAAAAGAAGTTAGTGTGGCTGCAGCAGAGAAAGTGAAGAATCAGTTTATGTCAGAGATGAGACAAGAGGCTTTGCAGAGTCTTTTGAGGAATGTTACAGTGGTGTTTCGTTTTCACCCTAAGAGCAAAGATAAGCCATTGATGGGTATTAAGGTAGTTGTAATTTGATTAGACAGTACTGCATCTGGAAAACACTACTCTGGCTTCCATTCAGAGAACATATTGGATGGGGAGGTGTGTAGAAACTATTGAAATAGTTCTGGGGAAAGATGATGGTGGTTTGCGTTTAATATGATATTTAAAACTAAGAGATATGGATTTATTTGAGGGATATTTTGAAGGTAAATTTGACATGACTTGGTAATAAGCCCATATAGAGAGGGAGGGGTGAGTTGGGGGTATCCAGGATGACCCCTTGGAACCCAGCTGGGGCAACAGCATGCATGGTGGATCTTGGGACCAAGAACCCTGAAAATAGAGCCAGCTTCAGGTTCAGACATAAAAATATGTGAGTCACTTGAGTACTAAAGATAATATTTGCAGAAATTGGTGTAGATAAGAGATAGAAGAAATCACTGTGGGCTGGGATGGTTCGGGAATAATTCATAGACGCGGCATTTGGGCTTGGTTCCTTGTTCATACGTCTATCCCCCTTCAAACATTTCCAGAACACCTACTTTTTGCTGAGTGTTGTGCTTGTTAAAAAATAAGAAAAATGCATGAGCTTTACAGAGAAGCAAATCAACCACTATAGTACAATCCATTGAAGACTCTGACAGAAGTAGCATAGCACACAAATCTGCAGGAGCATTGAGCAGAAGTGCCATCATCAGACTAGAAGCATCAGAGGACGGGTTTTGGTTGCTAATTTTTAAAGGGAAAGTTGCACTGATGAGGGGGAGCTTCAAAGAAGTGTTGGGAAGTTGGGGCGTGTTAGGGAATACCATAAAGTTATTACACAGCAACTCATGGTATTCTGCTGGCCCTGAATGCAACTGAGTTTTTTGTTTTTGTTTTTGTTTTTGTTTTTGTTTTTGTTTTTTACCATGGCATATCAAGTGACTATGCAATGAGAGACACCTATCAAAGGCTGAATGTCATCAGATCTTCCAAATCACAGGCAGGCAGTACAGTATCCACTTGAATGATGGAAATGATACGTTAAAGATCATGGCCAAATATACCCAAGGGGCATGCATAAGTGGGTTACACAAACAGATAACACGTGTCACCTCTGTTGTTCTGATTCCTCTCTCTCTTTCAGGTCAACCTCTGGCCTAATATGGGGTCCCCTACTCCTAGCTGACAGAGAAGAAGGGAAAAAGCCTGAGCCCAGTTCTTGGTTTATCAGTTCAATATGTTGTTGTAAACCAAGATGAACAGGTGTTGGCATGACAAGCTTAAATAGCAGTAACCATGACAGACAGTGCTGAGGGGAAATCCTCCTGGTGGACAGGATTCTGGCAGTACTTCTGGTCATCATTTGATTATGGAAGGAAAAGTGGTTGGAGGTACACATACACACATCCTCATAAGCAGGAACAAACAAATAATTTGGCCGGTTCATCAGGGGCCTGGAAGAAGCAAGTTTGAAAAATTGCAGACAAAGTTATCTAGGAGACAAGTTTGTGGCTCAAACTATGATAGTGGATACAAACCGTGCAGTTCTTTGTGTCTCAAGTTCACACCCATTAGAGATCATTCCCTAGTCAGGAGCCTAAACAATCAAGTAGATAGGATGATACATCCAGTAGATAGCAGCCAGTCTCTGTCCTCTGCCTCCTAGAGCTTGCGCAATGGGCCGTGAACAGAGTAGTGGTAGGAGCAATGAGGGAGGCTACGCAAGTGCCCAACAGAATGTGCCCTCTTCCACCACAGTGCTTTGGCTGTTTCCACTGCTGAATATGAAACCTACCAGCAGCAGAGACCTAAGTAGAGCCCTTGATCTGGTACTACCCTCCATGGAGACCAACCAGCCACTTGGGAAAAGTTGATTCCATTAGATCCCTTCCATACTGATAAAAGCAGCAATTCTTCCTTATTGGGAGTGATATCTATTCTGAATATGGGCTTGCCTTTCAGACAAAAAGCGTGGGAAATTAATTACTCACAATTGTACAAAGGGTCACTAACAGAATTCGTGTATAAATAACCCAGCTCCCTCATCCCCAGGTGAAATATTTGTGTGGTGCAGATTCTACCTTGGCTTCTAAAGTTTCCCAGTAGGATTAAGGATTAGTTACCCGCTGTGAAACCTGCTTCATGACAAAACTGTTAAAAGCTGCCTTCCCTTTCCTGTCTACCTCATCTGCCTACTGATGACTCCTTGCCATTCCCAAAATAAATTCCCCACCACTCCTAAAATAAACTATTTGCACTCAATCCCTTGTCTTGGGATCTGCTTCTGGGAGAACTCACTTTCTCACTTCAGACTAGCCATACTGTTCTCCCTCTAGTTCTTCAAATTGTACTAAGCTCTTCCCCACCTCAGGACACAGATGCTTAAGGGACTAGAGGAGGAAGATGAGTCATTGAGATTAAACAGAAAAGAGAAAATGAAGCCCAAGAAAAGTACAGAATGGAAAGACTTTTCAAAAGGATAGTGGCAAATGCCACGAAGAAATGAAAGAGTTAAGTAGGAAGGTATTTATACCAAAGCAAGTACATGCTCTGTGAAATAGAAGGGACGGAATGCACTTACTCAACAACTGTTTAGTGAGCAACTGCTATGGCAGGCACTGTGCTTGGGGATAAGAATACAGTGACACAAAAGACAAAAGCAGTCCCTGCGGTCAGAGAACAGGAAAAAATAAACAAAATTTACATTTTTAAAGACCCTATTAAGTGCCATGAAAAAATAAATAAATAAGAGGGTTATAAAGAATTAGATGGGATTATTAGGAAAGATACCTCCAAGAAAATGACATTTCAGATGAGAACGGAAGGAAAAAATGGAACAGCCATGCCCAGGGCCACGGACAGAGCATTTCAGCAAGAAACTCAAAATAGCACGTCAGTAGGGAAAACGCTACTTATGCTCTAGGAAATGACAGAAGTCGGCTGTGACTGGCGCAGAGGGAAATAAGTAGAGTGACATAAGCTGAGACTGGAGAGTTAGGCCAGGGTTGACTCGTCAGGATAGGGCATAGAGTAGGAATTTCATTCTAAGCATAATCAGAGTTCAGGGCACAATGACGAGAGGGAGTGACATGATCTGATTTATATTTTTGAAAGATGACATTGGCTGTTCCCTGTAGCATGGCTATATGGAGGGCAAAACTGACAGTAAAAGAGGGAAGTTTTGAAGAAAAAGTGAAAGAGAAAAGGCAGAAATGTTGAACCTCATCTACTTTTTCAACAAGTTTGTTCCTTAAGTTAAAGTATAGAAATAGAAATCTAGGCAGAGGAGAGTACAAAATCCATGCCAGTCTTTTTAAGATGGAAAAGACTTGAGCACATTTGAGGTTTGGGCAGTCTGTGAGGAGAAGGAAGATAGAGGGAAGAACAGATACAGAAGACTTTCTGTAGGATGAAGGAAATTTCTGCCTCCCTTTCCTCCCAAGATTTCACTGAAATTTCAGAAAATGTACTCGTGTTTAGTATTATGTGTTCATAATTGTACAGGAAATAAAAAGGAATTCCTGGACCATAGAAAATAAAATGGGATAAGATTGGTAGACAAACAGGAGGAGAGAAAATTATAGCCTTACAGTTCCCAAACATGGCAATGCCCTACAGGGACATTTTAGAAAATTTTCCAAGTGACGCTGGCATTTAATGGTAGGGTACAGAAATATTAGATGTCTTGCAAATCACAGATAGTTCCTATTGTAAAGAATTTCCCTGTATCTTGTACAAATTTTGACTGCCTCACTGGACATTCATGTAGATTACAAATAGACATAATTTTCTAATCCTGGAATTAAACCTTATATTACTTATAAATACAGCTTATTCACACAGTTTTGATATAATGGAGTTTATGCAATCCTGTGTACACCAAAGAAGATTATCCTTTGTCTTATTTGGAACTTAACCCAAGAGTTGTTCACCATTTCAAAATATTACGACATCTACTATAAAGTGACCCAAGGTATCTGAAATACCAGTATAGTCCATTTGTGGTTGTTAAATTCATGATAATACTAATGTAAGTATAATATATGAACACATCATTATTCTAGTCATGCTCAAAGATTTCCATTATAAAAATTTATGTTAAAAATTATTTTCAGGTATTTATGCTAATCTTTAAATTCTGTGTGATGATCTGGGGTCCTAAACACACAATCTACAGGAGAGTTTCCCTAAAAATTCCCAAACACACACTTAAGAGTCCATAAATAGCCTTCATCCTATTTAAGGGAGAAACAGGTTAGGGAAACCCAAGTCAGTCATTTTACTAACCACTGCATTTATTTATAATATGAATATAAAAGGATCGTCAGACAGAAAATAATGATCAGACAGAAAATAAACACCAAAAATAAAGAGAAGCAAAATAAGTAAACATATTGAAAAACACCTACTTTATAAGAAAAGAGATGATTTAGAGGTCAGAAAAGAACTATAGAAAATTCCAACTAGTAGTCTCATAGAGAAACAAAAAGATATTGAATATAGGAAGCAGAATATACTGCTAGTGAAAAGAAAAAATACAGGAAGAAGAAAGGGTTCTTGAAAAGTAAAAGTATAATTGTAGATATAAAATAGTTTGCTGAACAATAAAATTGAGTCCCATGTTGGGGACTAAAATATAGAGTACAGAAATCTCCCAAAATACAGAGGAAAAGACAAAGAAATAGAAACCAAGGAAACATTTGGACATTTGAAGGATAGATTGAAATACATAACCCATTTAACGGGAGGAAACAACTGGGATACCAAAATGAGTAACAAAAGTAATCAAAAATATAATATGACAAAATGTAATTTAAGAAGACTGACCCAGGGCTAAAAGAAGATAGGAGTCCCTAGATTTTAAAAATTCTTGTAAAACAAGGCACATTTGATGAAAAAAAGAAACCCACAACTAGATACATCCTGGTAAAATTTCAGTGCACCAAAAATAAAGAGAAAATCTAAAATCTGCCAAATAGACATTTTAGCTATGAAGGAATAGAAATGAGAGGCAGTACAGTAAGGCAAATGAGAGCATGAACTCTGAAACCAGGATGTCTGGATTGAAGTGAATTCTTAATTCTCCATCTAATAGGTTGTGTGAACTGAGGCAAGTTGCTTACTCTCTCTTTGCTTCAGTTCCCCTCGTGCAAATTTGGAATAATATTGCTCTAGAGAATTGTCAAGATAAAATATGTTAATACATAAATTGCTTAAAGAGTACCTGGACATAATTTGAGCTGATTTATGTAAGCTCTTTTATCATCATGATGAACACTGAAAGCTCTGACACATGACCAATGTCTTTAATATCCTTTCATGCTTTGAAAAGTCTACAATAAGCAAGTTTTCATGACATAGGATACATTTCCTACTATTTGGGTCTAATTACAAAACTTGACTCCATAATGAATGTGTATATAATTAGAATGTTATAGTGATTTTTATTGTTTTTTAAGTTTTAGACTCAATTTATAGGAAAATAACAATGAACTTAATTTATTCAGAGAATGCAATGTAAATATTTTAAACACTGACAATATAAAAAGACCAATATTACTAACCAATTTAGGAAACATAAAAAGAAGAGTGGTGGAAAAAGAAATAAGTATGCTTGGGGCGCCTGGGTGGCTCAGTCGGTTAAGTGTCCGACTTCAGCTCAGGTCAGGATCTCGCAGTCCGTGAGTTCGAGCCCCGCGTGGGGCTCGGGCTGATGGCTCAGAGCCTGGAGCCTGCTTCCGATTCTGTGTCTCCCCCTCTCTCTGCCCCTCCCCCGTTCATGCTCTGTCTCTCTCTGTCTCAAAAATAAATAAACATTAAAAAAAAAAATTTAAAAAAAAGTATGCTATTTCTAGCATTCTTTTTTTTTCTTTTTCTTTTTTTGTGTTTTTTTTTTTTTTTTACAACAGGGAGTCCAGAAATATCACCCAAAGAGGACATTAAAGACTGAATGTTTATATCCTCCCAAATTCATATCTTGAAGCTCTAACCCCCACATGATGGTATTTGGAAGAAAATGGATGGGTAAGTGGATAGATGATGATGATAGATAGATGAGAGAGTGAGTGAGAGAGAGAGAGAGAGAGAGATAGAGAAGCTATATATACATAAACCTGTTTCTGAGTAGAATATCAGGCAGGATACATCCCAAACAATTCCCAAAAGCTTTGGATATAGCAGAGAGGCAAGGACCTTGGAAGCTGAAACTCATCCTGGAATCATTTTAGCACCCTCAACTACCAGCACCTGTACTAAACTTCAAACTGCAAACCCAAGATTCACTGACTGATCTGTTATGGCTTTCAGGGAAACTACTCAAAACCGTAAAGATCCATGTTACCTCGGTGTTATCTTTCAAACCTCTAATTCTGCCTTTATAGGAACTGCTTCTGCCTGTGGTAGTCTCCTTTGCCCTGCTTCTTCCAGAAGAGTTTGTTAGGCGCTCCATTCCCAAGGCCCCTTCGTAGTTGATGTCACCTTCTTTGATTATGGAAAACCTTGGGAAATTAAATATGAAATTATAAATGCAACTTTGTAAACACAAGAGAAGAGAGAGGGAGAACACCGGATAAAAGCTCATTTCCGCAATGAAAAAGATCTATGTCGAGGACAGGAAGAGGAAGCTGCTTGCTGCTACCGATGTCTAGGTCATATTGGTTTTGCTCAGATCCCACCTCCCTTAGTTTCCCCTCAAGGCCCCAGATCCCAGCACCCTTTCTTTGAAGAGGTCCCCTTAAAAGCCTGAACGCTCGCCCCTCTCCTTCTGATTCCAGACCCTGTGCTCCTCACCTGCGTCCCTTTCCTCTGCCTCTCCTCACGCCTCCAGGGCCTTCACTCGCCTAGTGAGCACCCCCCAGATCCCCCACCTTGCCCCATCAGAGCCCCCAGAGCAGCCTCGGGCCACCTCCGCGTTGAGTCTTTCCAGTGACAAAGAAGATATAGAACCCCCACAGGACATCTCTGTTCCAGGCGCATCCCTAAGGACACCCTTTACCTTGACCCTCCCACTAGCTCACCAGGAGCCCCGGGGCACCCCCCACTCCTCACCTGTGACCTGAAGAGCTGCGGGGCGGGCGCTCTTTCTCTCATTAACCTTTCTCTCATTAACATTCTCAGCTGCTTCACCCTGTGACTTTCCTCTTTACGGGCAATTTGATCATCTGGACCAATCAAACCATCCTTCTCCTGTGCCAGGACATTGAGAGAAATTGCCTAATAGCTATCACCTCAAATTTATTGCTTATGACCATGACTGCTCTATTTTTTTATAGTGGTCCTTAAAACTCTACAGCATTTTACTGTTCTCTTCAAATCCCCTCAGCATGCATATCTATTTCAAAGAGAATCCTCTCAACTGTCTGATGCTTTCCTCTATATCCTTACTTAGTCTGAGAAGATCATATGGTACGCCATACACAAAACAACTACCCCCCTTTGATTTGGATTTGATTGACTCCAGCTTTCTCAAGAATCTCACCCCATTATCTTTTAATCATATCATTAATCTGTCCCACATCATTAATCTGTCTACTGGTGTGGTGGGGTGAATATTGTTCTCCCAGAGATGTCCATGTCTTAATTCTCAGACCTGTGAATATGTTAACTTACATGGCAAAAGGGAATTTGAATATGTGATTAAGAATTTTGAGATGAAGATATTATCCTGGATTATTGAGGGTGAACCAGAATCCTTAGAGAGGAGGTCAGAGGGGAGAGAAGACACTGCTGGCTTATAGAGGGGGATGTCACAAGCCAAGAAATACAGGCAACCCTCTAGAAGCTGGAAAAGGTAAGGACACATGTTCCCCCTTGAAACCCTCAGAAGTAACAGCCCTGCTAAGACCTTCATTTTAGGCTTTTGACTTACAAAATTATAAGAGAACAGATTTATGTGTTTTAAGCCAATGAGTTTGTGGTGATTTGTTACAGCAGAAACAGGAATTCAGTATAACTGGCATTTATCATCCATTCCATTAAAATAATCAAATCACTTTCATGCTTGCAACAATGATAAGAATGAGCCCGTGCCCTATTTCATCTCTTCCTTTCCATCATGATATTTCATAGGAGTATACATTCACCATCTCAACTTTGTCCCTTTCAGATACCCAAATGTGATTGATCTGGTCTACCTTTAGACCAAAATCTTCCCTACAGCTCATCTGCCAAATTGTACCACTGATGATCTATTGGTTGCCAAATCCAAACAACACTGTTTAGTACTGACTTACTAGCGTCTTGGCAATATTCAAGATTTTATGCCAGTATCTCTTGATTTCAGCTACACTATCCTCTTCCAAATCTATATTTCTTCTTATATTCCTAATCAGGATTAATGTCACCATTATATATTTCTTACTAGTTAAGTAAGAAACCTGGAAGCCTCACTTTCCTCAACATTCAGTGAATTCTAGCTCATGACATATCTAAATTGTATATTCTTTTTTCCTTTTTTAAATTTTTTATTGTTTATTTTTGAGAGAGAGAGAGAGAGAGAGGGAGGGAGGGAGGGAGGGAGGGGCAGAGAGAGAGGGAGACACAGAATCCAAAGCAGGCTCCAGGCTCTGACCTGTCAGCACAGAGCCTGACGCAGGCTCCAAACTCATGAACCATGAGATCATGACCTGAGCTGAAGTTGGCTGCTTAACCGACAGAGCTACCCACCCAGGCACCTCTGTATATTCTCTTTTCCATTATATCTTCCACTGACTACTGAGCTTCATGCTTTGTCATCCGGCTTATTGCAACAATCTGTTCACTTCCTGACTCCAGACTATTGTCTCCATTTCATTTTCTACTCTACTGCCAGGGTAATTTCTCTAGCAGGTAGACCTAATTGTCGTTCCCCGATTTAAAATCCATTAACACGTCTTCATTGCTTTCAGATTAGCTCTGCCTATTCACATTTCATTGCTTTTTAGACCTCCCAAACTCCACAGCTTCATGGTGACAAACGAGTATTTTGATTCACATGATCCAATACCAATTCCACCACATATTAGCTTCAACATGGTGAATTATAGTTAACAAGCCTCAATTTCCCATCTGTAAAATGGGGATAATAAGACCTAACTCAAAGTGTTGTTAAAGAATTAAATGAACTTGTTTTTTTATAAAGAAGTCAAGTACAAAGCAATAGGGTACAGATATTATTATCTTCAGTAAATACTGGGAAAGCTGAATGGAGCACTAGATACCATGTTCTTGCCTGAGTTATGAGCAGTGGTACCAACCGACTGCGTTCAAACATCATAACTTTCTAGTTATTCCTTTTTAGGCATTCACTAAACATGTATTTATGAAGGATCTAGTATGTCCCAGGCGCTTTTTACACACTGACAATGAAATAGTAAACAAAATATAAAATCTCTTCCTTCACAGTTTACGTTCTAGTGGACAGTATAAACAATAATAAGAGAAGTAAAAAGAACATTGTGTTAAAGATAAGCTATAAAAGAAGGAAGAAGGGATATAAAATACTGATGGAAAAAGGTTAAATTTTAGAATAGACAGGGAAAGTCCTGCAAAGAAGGTGACTGACTGAAGATCTGAAGGAAGGAAGGGGTCCCACCATTCTGTTATCTGGGAAACACCATGCCTGACTGAGAGACAGCAAAACTCTAAGGTAGAATGAGCCCCATGGGTTCAAGGAACAGCAGAAGGGTCTGTGTGGCTAAAGCTAAAAGATCAGGGTGAGTAGGAGAAAATAAAGTCACAAAGATGAAGTGAGGAGGCAGATTATGTATGACCCCAGAGATCTAAATAAAGAGCTTGACTTTTACTCTGAATACAATAGGAAGTCATGGCATGGTGAATACATTGAAATTTTGGGCCTTATTTAAATTTTCTTATTTTTATTGAAACTTGGAATGATTCATGTATACATGTTTCTTTTGCTTTGGATAAAATTTAAAGAAAAAAATCAAATGAAGTTTAGCATAAAAATGGTGTAACCAATTATATTCCTTAAGTGTTTGAGAACCTAGTACTTTATATATGCTTTTATTTTCTTTTTTTGTTGGTTTTTTTTCCCCCTGCTACCAATATGACCGTTGTTCTCATAGCTTTTCTGACAATTTGCTTGCAAGACGAAATTAAGTCAAGATAGTTTAATATTTTTTAGGATTATAATGTCGACAGCATTTCTTCGAAAAGTTCATTCTGTATCATATTTAGGTTTTAGTTGTATAATCATCAGCACAATATTTAATTTCTAAATTAGAAATACATACAGAATTAACAAATGCATATGCTGTATCTATAGAAAAGCAATTAGCTAAAAATGTCATAAATGATTTGCTTAGGTTTTCTCTTACAGAGAGGCTCCTTGGTAAAGCAATGATACACTCAAGCAAAACTACAGTCACAGTTACAGAAGTCAGATGAGCACACTGGGTCTGTGATATTTCTGCCACAGGCTTTTTCAACACCTGTTGATCAGTCAATCAGAGGAAACCTCAGGGGCTGAAGGCATGCCAGCTCTGTGGAAATTCCTTCCCAAAATAGCAATAGCTAAGCAAATTGCTAGGCCAACAGAAGTAGAGGATGGACAGACCTCAGGATTTTGTGTGACAGAGCAACTGTCTTCAACGGTTGGCATTTTTTCAGTGTTTAAATCCTCCTTTGGTCTAACAGCTGATTTCCTCCTTTGTCATATTCTTCCTTCCTTTCTGTTTTCCCAGGGAATAACAGCCACACCCTTCCACATTAGACTTTCTTTGGTAAGCAGCTTCTGAAATTGTTCTACAGCTGTCCCTAGTCGTCTGGCAGTGAGCACTTTCAAGTTTAATATTCCCTCACTAAATATTTCCATGAGGCATTTAAAATGCAAACTTTAAGAGAAACAAATGGAAGGCTGTCAGTTTTTATTTAGATCAAATGAGTCTCAAAGCCAGTTTTAAATAGTCAATTATTTTGGTGGCTTTGTCTTTCCCTCCAAATGGAGAAAAAAAAAAAATCAAATGACTTCATACAGTTTGGTGAAGACTTCATTTTTTTGTTAAATATCAACCCAACTCAATTCGAATCATTAAAATTTTCAGCCATGCAAAGGTTCTTAAGTTTAAGTTATGGTCAAACTATAAAAACTATTGGTTTTCTTTCTTTTTCCCTTAGCGTAATATAATGAGCATTTTTTAGTTGATATAACCACTTTAGAAAAATCGGTTTTTATGGCCACTTGAGAATTCCATGAGTTTACTAAGCTGTTCCATAAATTGCATTTAAGTTGCTTCAGTTTTTCGCTATTACAAGCAGTGTGAAACTGGAGTGTTTTTACATAAAGCCTTTCCTATAGTTAAGATTATGTTCTCAAAGCAGATCTAGGACAGACTGGGCCAAAGGCTATGACTTTTTTAAAAATTGTAGTTAAAACTCAATGTTACATTAGTTTCAGGTGTATAAGACAGTGATTCCACAAGTTTACACATGATGCTGTGCTCACCACAAGTGTAGGCTACCATCTAAAGGCTATGACATTTAAAGTTAGCCAGGTGAAGTTGAATGTTCATATGTGCAGAATACGGTCCTTTTATAAATGGATCTGATGATTTGCCAATCAGCAGGCAAAAGTGGACCAAGGTTAGAAGAAACCTTATTTAAGATATTTAAAGTCAATGAAATTTATTTTTAATTGTCTGAATTAAAACATACTGGAATCAAAATTTCTTTGATTAATTATGCTCTATTTACAACACAAAGGACTTTAAAAATTTTTTACTCTGTAGTAGATTCATCAGTAAAAAAAAAGGATTTTGAAAGATTAAAATGACTGTAAACTCATTATGTGGTTAACTTTTTTTGTCTTAAATTTTTTTAATGGTGAGTATATCAAGCACATACAAATTTGAAATACAAAAAGGAAAAAAAAGATTAATTGGAAGTTTCTTTTAATTTTATCTTCCAGATACAATAACTAACATACAATGTGCTTATCTCATTTAATAGTATATTTGGGATATGTTTCTATATCACTTCTTCTTATATTATATTAGAAAGTACATTTTAAAAATTATTATTATTAATAAGGAAAAATATAATGAGTACAAGGAGTAATGGTCAAGATAAACTGTGATGCCAATTTTTCCCTCTGAGGCCATTTTTTTTTAAGTTTATTTATTTATTTTGAGAGAAAGAGAGAGCTAGAGTGGGGGGGGGGGCAGAGAGAAAGGGAGAGAGAAAGAGAGAGAAAGAGAATCCAAAGCAGACTCTGCACTGTCAGCACAGAACCTGATGTGGGGCTCGAACTCAGGAACCACAAGATCATGACCCGAGCTGAAATCAAAAGTTGGACACTTAGGGGGCCCCTGGATGGCACAGTTGGTTAAGCGCCTGACTTCAGCTCAGGTCATGATCTCAAAGGATTGTGACTTTGAGCCCCTATCAGGCTCTGTGCTGACAGCTCGGGGCCCAGAGCCTGCTTCTAATTCCGTGTTTCCTTTGCTCTCTGTCCCTTCCCCCACTCATACTCTGTCTCTGTCTCTGTCTCAAAAATAAATAAACATTAAAAAATTTAAAAAAAAAAGAGTTTGACGCTTAGGAACATTTGGGTGGCCCAGTTGGTTGAGCATATGACTCTTGATTTCGGCTCAGGTCATGATCTCACAGTTCATGGGTTCCAGTCCCACATGGAGCTCCATACTGTGCAGAGCCTGCATGGGATTCTCTCTCTCCCTCTCTCTCTCTCTCTCTACTCTCCCCCTGCTCATGCTCTCTCTCGTTCTCAAGATGGATGAATAAACTTAAAAAAAAAAAAAAAGAATTGGACACTTAACTAACTGAGCCACTCAGGAGCCCCACTCTGATGCCATTTTTAAAAGTAGCAATACGGGGCGCCTGGGTGGCGCAGTCGGTTAAGCGTCCGACTTCAGCCAGGTCACGATCTCGCGGTCCGTGAGTTCGAGCCCCGCGTCAGGCTCTGGGCTGATGGCTCGGAGCCTGGAGCCTGTTTCCGACTCTGTGTCTCCCTCTCTCTCTGCCCCTCCCCCGTTCATGCTCTGTCTCTCTCTCTGTCCCAAAAATAAATAAAAAACGTTGAAAAAAAAAAAATTTTAAAAGTAGCAATACATGCACATTGGAGTAAAGTCCTTTCCTTCATATGCCAGAAAAATAAGAGAAATTAAAGACATAGATGATATAGATATAGATGTAGATGTAGATATAGATATATAGATAGAATTACACATAGATATGTATGATGATACTATGCACAGTTATGTATACTGGTTTTATCCTAATTCTATCTTTATTAGAGTCTCATAACTGCACACTTATTCATTCTACATTCTTTTTTTTTTTCCAATTTGTGTGAGCTTAAACAACTTTTATTTTGCTCAATGAAATGAAATAGGAATCCAGTTCCTTAAACTATCAGAGGCATCTGTGAAATTGAACAAGGCCAGGAAATAGACCAAAATACATGTAGTTATTTAATATATGCTCCCATTTCAACATAATGTTCTTCCTATACAAGAATAAGATCTGTCATTCCACTTCCCATTTTCCCATTCCTTATTGCTTATCCATAAGGAATTTGTTAGTACTCCAGCACTCTTGAAAGGCTCCTCCTCTCATACTATTTCTTTTCTGACAATTGTCCTGGGTATTTTGCCATGCTAATTCCTCTGGATAAACCCTATATCTGTTTTTCTAGTTCCACCAGAAAAAAAAAAAAAAGTTTCTTTAATTGAAATATATGACACTTACAGATTATTTTTATAAAGAGTTGTTACAAAATCAGTTCTTCCTATTCTTTTCTTTATGGGATCATAAAGGTTTGTTTTTGTTTTCTACATCTAGGGTGGATGTTAAATTTTGTGCAAAGACTCATTAATAATCTATGGAGATAGCCATATCGCTTTTCTCTTTTGACTTATTAATGTGGGAATTAATGTTAGATCTTCAGATGTTAATATAAAACCCAAATGGCCATGCTATATTCTTTTAATATACTACTGACTTCTTTTTACTAATGAGTTTTCCAGATTTTATATTATATTCAAAACACCAATCTGTACTTTTCTCTCTTTATTCATTTTGACATCTATGTTATTGTCTTTATAAAGAAATGTTAAAGTTAATTTGCTTAAATTCAACAAAGGTGCTTTAAAAATTAGTGATACTGGCTTTTAATCCCAGAGGAATAAAACTTTTATACTTGGGCCCTATAACCCAAATTGAAAATGAGATTATTTCAGATTAAGATTTATAATAGTGCCCAAATACTCATATGAAAACATGGATTATTAAATCTATTCTCATACATCAACTCTACTTTTTTTACTGTTATGAAATTATTTTTCTCTATTCATTTTTGTGCACATACACAAATTTGCAAATATCTTGATTAGCAGAAAGTCTGTGATCAAAAGACCACCCGTAGGCTTGGGCTACACATGTGCAGCAGATTTAACTACAGCTTATAAAATAAAACTCATGAGACACAAATCTGAAGTTTACTGTCTCCAAATCATTGTTTGAGTTTCCTTATATCATGGTAGTTGGATGTAAGATAATGGAAATATGTAAGAGATGGAAATAACATTTAATCAAACAAGTCTTTGGGGGCATCCCTGATTCTGTGGCATGTGTCCAAGCCAGATACAAAGTAAGAGAAAAGGGGTGCCTGGGTGGCTCAGTCGGTTAAGCAGCCGACTTCCGCTCAGGTCATGATCTCGCGGTCCGTGAGTTCGAGCCCCGCTCGGGCTCTGTGCTGACAGCTCAGAGCCTGGAGCCTGTTTTGGATTCTGTGTCTCCCTCTCTCTGACCCTCCCCCGTTCATACTCTGTCTCTCGCTGTCTCAAAAATAAACTTAAAAAATAAAAAATAAAAACAAAGTAAGAGAAAGAAGTAGAAGGAAGACACCGCAGTTTAAAACACACCAGGATCACCAGATAGACCAATAAGCAACTCATTAGGACAATTCTGTGTTAAACTGAGCATTTTGTGCCTCAATTTTTAGTTTGTTTCTTGATCAGATTTCTCAGTTACTATTTTATTTGTTGTTCCACAATCCTCATTTGCTGGTAGAGAGTGCCAGGAATGAGGGGAGTAAAATGTTCAGAAGTGGAGGTAAATAGGCCAGTTCCTTGAGAGCCAGAGGATTTTCAGAGCTTCCTGGGCCACCAGGGGAGACGAGGGAGGCAAGTCTTCACACTGCTTTTCATACCCCTTTCATCAAAGAAGTATTGTTTGTCTGAACAACGAGGGTCTGCATCTTCTAAAAGGACATTTGTAAACCAGTGCACTAAAATATACTATGTCCTTAATTAATCTGAAACTGTAAGGCAGACTGATCGATAACATGAAAATAGAGTGGTTTATAGCTTGGAAGTCTCAGTACAGAAGAAAAGTCAGTGTAGTCACTGAGTGAGAGGTCTGGAGGATGAAAGTTTACGGTTTTGAAAATGGAGCATGCAAGTGTAGCCAATGGACTAAAGGTGTGTTAGAGAGCCTGCAAGACGACCACCAATGATCTCACCAATTGGTATACCCCTGTGAAGTCCCTCCCACCTTGAATAGCGCTGACTTGTGTAACCAAGGGATATTGCAGAAAAGATAGAACATGACCTCCAAGTCTAGGTCATAAAAGACAATGTATTGTGACTTACAGTTTCCTCTTTCTTGAATCATGAACTCTAGAGGAATCCAGCTGCCATCCAGTTTCTTAAGGAAACTCAAGCGATGATATGGAGAAGTCCACAAGGCTCCTTCCAACACAGCTTTAACTTTCTAGGCACACGAGTGAGCCACCCTGGAAATAGATCTCTAGGCCAAGTCATGCTTTCAGACAAAAGTAGCCATGGGCAACATCTTGATTGCAATCTCTTGATACCCCAATCCAGAATCACATAGCTAAGACCCTACTGGTTCCTGACACACAGAAACCGTGTGAAATAATAAATATGCATTGCCTTAAGACACTAATTTTTTCAATAACTTGTTATGAAACAGTAGAGAACTAATACATGATTTGAGAGAATCATGTATTAGTTGGAATGAGTTAGTTAGAATGGAGCAGGTCCATTTATAACATCTATAAGAAGAAGAATGGAGATGAAGATCATGAGAAATAAGCAGGTCAAAGGACCAATATGCTACGTGTGGAGTAAATAAACAAATAGATGCTGACCTCACTCTGGATGATGGAAGCACTCGAAGTAAAGAGAATCAAGACCCCAACTAGATCCAAAGTCATAACTGAAAAAAAAACATGGATGGAAGATGCACTTCAAATCAAAACAGCAGGAATTTTGATGAGAAAAAAAAGTAATCATTTGAAAGCTGAACTGAGACACACTGAAGGGGCCACTGACCCCACTTCCCAACCTTGGTACACATAGAAATGGCCTCTGGGGGTAAATAATAAAAGTACAAGAGAAACCGTATTACTGTTTATGTACTAATCTCATCTCTGGTATTAATGAAACCTTGTTATAATAAATTAAGAGACTTTGCCAGGGAAAAGAAGGTTTGATTTTCAGATTCTTATAATATTTTTAAAACAAGCATGATTTGCTACACTCCTCACAATATACCAGAAGAGTCACATTTCTGTATCTTTTTAAATAGAATCCTATCTAGCTTGGAGGCCTATCTCAGGACCACAAGCTACCTTTTTTGATTTTCTCCTTCTTATGACTTCATCACTTCCCTGGTGTTACAGTGGTGCTGTAGCAGGATATAGGAACCAGGCAATCCAGGCACATGTGGGAAAGACCCCTTCTGGTCAGTAGACCAACATGCTCACCATTGAGATTCATTGTGAGATTTATTGTTCTAGCCCCCATGACCATTAGAAAGTAGAGACATCTACCTCTTTCAACGCAGCCCCAAAAACCATGATGCTTAATCTCAGTCCGAGGTGTCTTCAATCAGCCCCTCAAGGAATGGGTGCTTGTCCTCCCCTGCATGACCATCACTGTTGACTACAGAACCCACCACCCCTCTGTCCTTCTAGGTTCTGAGAACCCAACTCTCTCCCAGGCTTGAAACCAGCATCTTTTCCTAAGAACACTAGCCCTCATTTACCTATAGATAATTCAACAGGTTTGTTTTAATAATACATGCAAATCAATATCACTTTGAGAGATTTTACACTTTAAACCTTTTATTTCTATAAAAAGTTTCTTATGACAAAGGAACACTAAATATAACAAAATTTGGCTATCCTTCCTGGAAAAAGGAAGGGGAAACTTACATTTTCTTTTATTTGTGAATGATTCTACAACAACAAAAATGAGTCATTAATTTATTCATAACTCTCTATTTTGTTATTCTGTGCAGTGAATATTTATTGCACTGCATGCCCATCTCTTCTCTTTTTAGGAACTGCAAGAATGTTTATCTTTCTGGTATTTTTTATTGAGACATAATTGACATATAACATTCTATTAGTTTTAGGGGTATGACATACTAATTTGATATATGAATATATTGTGAAATGACCATGATACATCTAGTTAACATTCATCACCACACATAGTTACAATTTTTTTTCTTGTGATGAGAACTTTTAAAATCAACTCTCAGCATTTTTCAAATATGCAGTCTTTAAATAAGAGAAAAATATTAGCACAAGTGTGCATGTCCTCAACATACACTTTAGGTGGGATTGTAAAATTAAACTGGGATATACAAAAGTTATTTCTAGATACATTTTGGTCTAGAGAAGTAATATACTTGGTGGCTCCTGCACGGTTTACTATTAATACAACAATAAAAAATTTTAAAACATTGAGATGAAGGGTGAGTTATATGTCTAGCATCCATTTATCTTAATAGCATTAATATATTTGTTTTACATGTCATTTTTAAGAAGTTGCCTCGTTAATCTCAGCAATTCTGTCCACAATTAAGGTAATATCATGGAGAGGTTACAGCATTTTGATTCTTATAATCCCTTCCATATTCAGTTTACGTTAGGACACAATAGAGATTTTTGTTTAATTTTTCATTATGACATTTTTAAACACAAAGAGTACAGATATTAACGTAACTAACACCCACACAAAGATGTATCAAATCTTACCACTTTTTCATATTTTCCTATCATTGCTATCTTTTTAGAAATAATACCGCTTAATACAGTTGGAGCCTCTGTCCCTTCTCTAACCCAACCTCCCAGAAATTTCTGCCAGTGCCTCATCCTTTTCATCTGTGTTTTGTGTTCCTGAGGCTGGAGATTGTCTGTTTTAAATTTTCAGGGAATATACCTCACATCTTCTCCAGGTGTAGGAAAGGGTAGTCTCCTGGCTTCCTGAAGTGGATATGGGATAGTAGCGTCTAACTCTTCCTCAGGGATTCTTCAAACCAATACTTGTTGTCAGATCCTATCTCACTTCCAGAAATATCCAAAATTGCCAATGAAAATTATTTTCAAGGAGGGACCTAGTGCCCACAATTCCTGAGCCTTTCTGGGACTTTGTGGGGCTAATCACTGCTTCTCATAGGCATATCCTTCTGCAAACACTTAAGTTTTCCAATGTTATTAGACCACTCATTTTTATGTTAACCATTTTCCAACAATTTTGTCCATTTCTGGCATCTTCTACTGTCTTCTCTACCTGGAGAAGGTCCTTTTAGATTTTTACTACTATCTTACAGGGTTTTAGTAAAAAGACAAGTGCATGTATTTCGTCAGTCCGAGGGTCTTTCCCCATAAATATAAATTTTAAAAACACTTATTAACAAGTATAATGGCCGATACAGCCCACAAAAGTATCCAGTTTCAAGAACCATTTATAAAGGGGCAGTTTTGCCTGTGAAGAAAAAGCACAAGAGCAGAACTTCCTAAGTTTTCCACCATCAGAAAAAACTTTAGATAAGAAAGTGGACCGACTCTGATGGTCTTATTTAGACAAAGAAGACGCAGCGCTTCATTTCCAAATGAACTTAACTGGAAGGTTTTGTGATTACTTTCCCCTTAGATTCAGCTCTGCTACCTGACCTTGCCACATAAACACTTTCTGTTCTTGTTAGCTCTATTTGTTAGTTGGAAGTTCAAAATATTAGAATACGTTACGATGAGATGCTATCGAATAAGTAATAAAATGGCTGTGAAGCTTTTTTTTACAAGTATGAGAGGGCTCATGATTGTCCTGAAAAATATTCATTTAACTTTTATTTTTTCTTCAACAAATATTTATTGGATGCTCCTAATGTGTTAGGCATCGAGCTACGAACTCAGCGTAGCAGTGTTTATAAGATTCAGTCCCTGTATCTTTATGCCTACTTAATCCTACTATGGACTGTGCCTTTAATACACATGATAGTCCCATAATAACTTTTAATTAACAACTAGAAGTAAGAGAACAGTGGGACTCTCCACTCAATTTGACAGGTGGCTAATTTTTTAAATAGTTAATTTGATTTACTATTTCAAGACAATCTTCCAGATGACTAAACGTTGAATGCACAGAGCAGATGATTATAAGAAGAGCATTTCTTATGAGTATCACTTTTTCTACTTAGAATCACATACTGTACTTCTAATTGATTAAGAATATGTTAAAAGGGCAAGTGGTGATTTCCAGCCACAAGGTCAGGGTGTAGAGGGATATGTGTAAATCCTATGTTTATTAGATCTATAAATACAGTTCTCTCTACACTAAGTGCCTTTAATTTCTAAGAACCCAGCCCTCAGACCCAGGGTTGCTTCCCAGTCCGCGGCTGGAATTCCTGATCGTGGCAGTCTGCTGAAACATGAGTTCAGTTACCAAATATAGTTGAGTGGAGTAAGAGGACAGATGCAAGTCTGAGGCCACAGTTGCCTCGAAGTGACCAAGGACCAAGCAGTCTCTAATGAATAGGCAAGACCAACCTCTGCTCCCACAGAAAAGAAGAAATGCTCATCTGAAACCCATCACCTTTTCAGAGTCTTCAAAGTAACCAAAGCTTGAAAAGGTTTGTAAGATATTTCTTAATAAACTATTAGGGCAACATTTTTTACACTTTTTTTTAAAAAGCTAAAAATATAATAGTTTGCCTGAAATTATAGTAGTGTTTAGAAGATGCCTTGATTTTTCTTTTATTTGGAGAGAAAAGCTAATGGGAATTTGGTAGTCTTTCCAGAAACAGATAATACAGATTTACCTATAGGCTTTATTTCTACCTACATTGTCAAAGAACTGAATTTTCTCTTATAATCTTAAGCATGCTAAGTTTGTGCTATCAGTTCCAAAAGGATTAAATGTAATTATGGAAGCAACCTTTGTCAAGATTGTATATATGTTATATTTCACAGAAAATATGAATATAGTTAATTTAAAACCTCACCCATACTTAAGCTAAATACTGATGGCCTAAAATTATATTCTTTAGGTTTTAGTAACATTTTAAGCTGTTAACTCTACTTCCAAAGGATTTTTAAAATCAGTTTAGATAGTAATAGCAGACATTTTAAATTATACCTATGAATAAAATTTACATGTTTATTTATAAAAAAAGATAAAGCTTACTAAGGGAAACTACAGTCAAATTTAAACATCACGGTATGATTTTATATCATGTTGTTTGAAGTTACGTATGAAATTGTCTTGAATCCAATATATGAGGTTGATACAGAATGATTTGAGGCTCATATTACTTTTTTAACATTTGCTAAAAATACTAATTGCCTTCTAGTATGAATAATGTGACCACATAGAAAGCCCTGACAATGTAATACTACGCAAAATCTGTTCGATCATGTATGTACAGAAATTACATGATAATTGTCCTTTCCAGTATTTTTTCTCAACGAAGTTGAATGTTCACTTGGATTACTCAGATTTTAAAAATCAGAGTGTATTTGACAAACTACTGGTAACAATAGACAAGGTATAAGAGTTTTATCTTATTTCTCTTATACCAATAAATGTTTTTTTAAATATGTGATTGCACATTCCTAGAATACAAATTAGCCCTCACATTCCAGCATCTAATATGGATTAGGGTTCATATCTTAGGGACTCTTATGTCAGTTCGGTCTGAGCTTCTGTTTTATTGCTAAAACTGAAAATTGAAGGGTTCCTATAGCATACCTCACAATAGACTAAGTATCTAGTTTATACTGGACAATTACAACCGCCTTGATTTCTTCATTGAAAAAAAAAATGTAGAGGGGCAACACTGGTCAGGTTTCAAACACTATGATGCATTCTTAAAGATATACTAACTGAAATATGCAAGGACAAGACAAGAGACTCCACTTCATTATTAATAATATGTGTGAAGAATATCAAAGAGTATTGTGATAAGGGCATTCCAGTCAGGAATTTCAGTCATCTAGAGTTAGTTAATGGCTATGACCTGATTAAATTCTAGCAAAGAAAACAAATACTGAGTAAAGCAACTCTGACTGTAATTTGTAACTGTTAAATCATAGAGGATAGAGAAACAAATTTGGTAAATAATTTTTCACCTGCATACTTTTGATATTAAAACTTATTTTTTTAATTTAAATAAATCCATTCCAACCTAAGCCAGCTTGACTACACATAAAATTGCTTTCCCAAGATTCCTTTTCTACAGATCTCAACTTTTTATGTTCATTCATGTTTTGTCCCTTTTTTTTCTTTCTTTTTCTGAAACAATCAATTAGTAGTTATACTTTAGGACAAAAAAATTTTTTTCCCCCTTTACAAAACAACCTGCATACCTCACACCTTTGCTTAGCAAATACACATCCTACTTTCCTCGCATAGAGATGTTTCCCTTAATATTTCTAATGGTTTTAATGACATATTCTAATTAGAATTCTTAACACTTAAGATCCTTAATTCCTAATAAAAGGTAAGAAGTAATTGTGGACTAGCTATAACACTAGCATTCTATGGGTTGGCAAATTTATAAAGATACTTTATGATTTCTAGAAGTATATTCTTCATAGTAAATTTTTCAGAGTGGCACAAAAAATGTTTATTTACTAATAGGCCCAAGTCTTTTTAGTTCCTCTGTAAAAGAAGGCCAAAAGTGTATAAACCTATGTTCAGTAATTTAATGTTTCAGCATTTTATCTTATTTGGAATTGATCTAGATATTCAGTGCATATCATTGTTAACTTATCTCAGTGTAATTTTAAGGTTTTAAGTTACTAGAAAGATTTTGGAAATGATTTTTAAGTAGACATGCCATAAAACATAATTATTGTTTATAATTCATTTATAAACTTTTATCTTATGTATATTTAATTTACTTCTTAACAATTATGTTTAGATTATTTGTGAAAATTTCATGAGACATTAAATAGCTAACCATCACGTTATCTTTCTTGCTAACAGATTATTTGACTTTTTTGTAAATCAAGGTGAAATAAAAGTTGTGTGTCCCCTTATATTTAATGCTGATAACTCAAAAGACATTCCTATTATAATTAAACCAACAAACTTAAACTAGCAGGGTTGTTTTCCCCCCTGAAGATTATCCTCAATAATGTGAACTTAAAAAAATATTAAGGTTACTTTCTATATTTTCAAGAATATACTTGATTTATATAAACACTTAATTTTCTGTAAGCCGATTAAGTAGAGATCTTTACAAATTAATTTTGGCAATGCTATCAGGAGGTAAAAAAAAAATTGATTCATCTGCAACATAGGTACATAGACATACATAAACATATAAACATATGCAAACAGAAATCTTAATAGCTTTTTTTTTTAATTTTAGCCATGAGACAGGTATAATAATGCAAAACTCATGAGTTTATAAAAGAGCAATTAGGTCCAAATAGTGTTTCTAGAAGATGCAATAAGTTATCTGCTCAGATGGCTGAAACTTTTTACTGATATCTGTGGAGAAGACTTTTATGATTTTTCTATTTCCAAATAGACTTTCCTTTTTGTTTTTCTCTTCTGATAAGAATTATCTCTCTGAATTTTGCATTTCATTTTTTTTTAATTTTTTTTTAACGTTTATTTATTTTTGAGACAGAGAGAGACAGAGCATGAACGGGGGAGGGTCAGAGAGAGGGAGACACAGAATCTGAAACAGGCTCCAGGCTCTGAGTTGTCAGCACAGAGCCCGATGCGGGGCTCGAGCTCACTGACCGCGAGATCATGACCTGAGAGGAAGTCAGCAGCTTAACCGACTGAGCCACCCAGGCGCCCCTGAATTTTGCATTTCAAAGAGATGGCCCTGAGTTCCTAGAGATGACCAAGGCAGAACACTTACATCTCAAAGGCACAGAGAAAGAATGCAAGTTCCCCCAAGAAGAACTTTTGTTTCCTAAGGCTAGGATTTTTATAATAACTACAAGGCTTTTGAGATGAATAGGAGAGGTTTGAGGATTGGTAAAAAGGATAAGTGGACTCTTTCTGTTCTTGTAAAGATTCTAGTTGTGAGACCATTTGTACAAGTTGCCCTCAATTGATAGTACAGCTGTTTTTAATTCCTCAAAGGATTGGGTTGCAACTTGAATATGTCAAGGCACTGATCAACCCAGCCAATTACATTATGTTCAATTTGCTTCTTTATATCATAGAGATCTTTAAGATACAAACCAGAAGTTTCTTATGTCCTGGATTTAGAGCTGTTTGTCTTTGGAATGCCCCCCCCCAACATAGTTTTATTTAGCTTAGGAGAAAAGTCCTTTGAAGACATTCTTATCGGGATTTGAATATTAGCTCTCAATTGTCCAACTTCTGACCATAGACAGACTTAAAAAAAATCCTTTCAAATATCTTGTTGGGTTTCAGCTGGAAAAACAGTAAATATTCTTGGAAGTATTGAACAACTTCATGGACCCAAGAGGTACCCTCAAAGAGGATGCAAAAGATACTATGCAAGTTCCACAGCCACTCCTAAAGATAGCCCCCCCCAAAAGTAAGACTTAGATAACTGTTGAAAGCTGGCTACAATAAGTAAGACCCCTGTTGCAAACTGGAGTGCAACACACATTTCCGTCTGACCATATTTTGGAGGCCCACAAACTGATAGTTGCCAAGTCAAATTCTCAGATCACAAAGCAAGACAAACAAGAAGGCAATAGTTGTTCCTGGGAGAGAAAGTGATGAAGTTTTAGGGTGATGGTGAGGGGTGGTCCAGAGCCGATGGCCAAGAAAGAATTCTTGAAGACATCTTTGGTGCAAAAAGGTGATTTATTAAAGCACAGGGACAGGACCCATGGGCAGCAGAGCTGCACTGGGGTTGTGATGGGTAACTGATGTTACACCCTCAGGTTGGGAGGGGTTTAAGGATAGAGTAAGTCTCTAAAGAAGTTTGGAAGCAAGGTTTCCAGAACCTTGAGGAGCTAGCTGTTGCTAGGGAAACACCATTTATTACCATTTAGTAAAACCTCAGTCATGAAACCCTTTAGATGTATAGCAGGGGGCCATAAACTTGGAGCATGATTGTCAGCATATATCTCAGGTGAGTTGAGATAAAAGCAAGTTTCCAAGGAATTTTTACATGTTAAAGTAGACTTATAAGATCCTCAAGGTTGAGATAATGTCAAGCTAAGATTCCCTTTTACCCCTAGCAAAGTGTTATTATTGGGGCAGCTGAGCTCTTAAAGGGAGGTCACTCTGCTGGTTTTAAGGACGTGTCAATGAGCTGTAGGCAGTAAAGGAATTTAATTTTTCATTTGCCTTTATTTCCCACATTACCATGCCAAAAACTTAAAGCCCTTTCCTTTGTTCTTGGGTAGCCAAGAGTGTCCAAGGAGTATCACACATATCCCACCTTGAGCAGGAGGGGTTGTTAGCTTGTATTTTTAGCCTGTACTTGCCCTCAGCTTGCCTCATGCTTCCTCATCAAAAGGATCAATAACCAATGGGTCTGGATTTGGAAAGGAAGAAACTGTGTGAAATTTACCTTCCTCTCTGACTGGCACTATAGAGTTCCAAGGAAGCTGATTCTGCTAATAATTCTCACCCTTCACCAACTTCTTCCAGTTTCCCCAGAATTCTTTCTGTGAGCTCCTGAGTGAGTAAGTTTAACATGGAAAGTGTAGCCTGATGAGGTTTTGGGGTAATGGTAAGGTTTGGAGCTGACAGCCAAGAAAGAATTCTTGAAGATGTCTTTGGTGCAAAAAGGTGATTTTATTAAAGCACAGGGACAGGACCCGTGGGCAGAAAGAACTGCTTTGGGGTTGTGAAGAGTGACTGGTTACATACTATGGAGTTGGGGGAGGTAGGGTCAAGAGGAAGTTTCTTAAATGGATTTCCATATGCTAAAGAAGACTCAGATTACTGGAGGCTTAGCTATTGTGAAGCTAAGGTTGTTTTTCCCTATAGCAAAGCATTAACATTAAGACAGTAGGAAGTTCCTGAACTTTAGGCTATTGATAAGATTGCCCCTTTTTTTGTAATTGTACTAAGATATTTGTAAACTGATGGAGATTCTTATCAGTTTAACCATTTGTTTTCTGTCCTTTCCTTTGTTCTAGGGGAGCCAGAAGTGCCTAAGGAATATCATACATATCCCACTTGGTGGGGGGTTTGGTGGAGGGTGGGAATTGTGCTAGCTTGTGCTTGGTCCTCAGCTTACCTTATGGTCCCTCATCATAGCCCATTAATTTTCATTTTAGTTTCCCCTTGGTTGTTTAAGGGATAAGTAACAGCAGTTGACTAGAGAATCTCTCAAGAGTCCCTCAATCCTGGGAGGGGCCCATATGGAGGCCCTCTTTTGAGGGTAAATATGGGGGTATTTGAGTTGGTGTCAAGGATTCGACAAACATTTGTTGCAGGATTTTTTATCTCAATACCTGATCCGTTGTCTTGCTGCTTTGAAGAATGAAGAGGTGGACACAAAATGAGCAGCAGGCAAAAGTTTATTAGAGTATAAGATCAGAAAGGAATAGTAGAAAAGCTGTCTTTATAGAGAGGGGATGTTCGAAAGTGAATGTCCACTGGACAATAGGCAAAGGTCCTTGTTTTATAAGGTTCTGGTTGCCCATGCCTTCCCTTCCCCTTTGTTCCTTCTCAGGTCCTACCCTCATTGGCTGGATAACTCTAGGTGCTGAGTAGTCCATTCCTGATTGGCTTGTTTCCATTGTATGAGAGGTGGCCTAAGGCCATATTTAGGTCTTTTGTCAAATTCTTGAGGGAAATCTGAGTGGAAGTAGATGGAGTCTGTTACATCCTTAAGAGGAACCTTATGTCTGGGGAGGTTTGCTGTGGTGAATCACTTCCAGCATTGTTCCAAAATCTATGTTTTTTCCCACCCAGGTAGCTCAGGTCCTAATCTTTCCCTTTCTGCCTACTGAATCCTATCTTTTCCTATCATACCTTCAAGAACATTCATTTTTTCAGTGTTCCAGTTGATTGCAAATGAGACACCATTTTCTAGGCCAGAGATTTGATTATGGCCCCCCAAAGGAGAATGCAACAGGAAAAGCCCAGTTGTTTTAGGTTTCTAGCCTTAGGGCTATTGCACTCATAATGCTAATAGCTCAGACTTTTTACAGTTTTGTGGTCTCTTCAGAGACGGAGGATAAATTATCCTAGGTAAAGCGGGATAATTTTTCATTAGACTTTTGCAGTGAATATTTCAATGAAGCTGTTTGTAATCTTGAAACATTTTGGAGACTTCTGCATGCCAATTAAAATAGGTATCTTATTCTGTTTGTGGATTTGGAAACTCTTGCTTTCAATTACACTTCTTAAATGAATGATCTTGTCTAATTGGAATGTTCCCCATAATGGCCATTGTAATTCCAAGCTGTTTTAGTAAGATTTTGTCATATTTTTAGATATCTATACTTTCTAGGACCATAAATCTTAGACATTAAATATGTAGCTATGCCAAAATGTGGTGTGCTCAGTTCTTTGAATCTTGAGAATCTCATTTCTTTAGTTCAGCCTTGGTTCTCTCAGAGTCAAATTAAAACCTAAGAGTGATGGGCCACTGGATTGGGAGCTTTGCAGTGTTTTTAATATGCCTTATTTCACAAAAATTTTCTTGAGGTTGGTTGGTAAAATAGCATCAATCTAACAGTCCATGACCAACTTATCCTAGCCTGGGAGTCTTAGAATTAGGTGGTAAGTGCTGAAAACGGCACCCCTGCCCTCCAATTTTGTGGCTTTGGCTTCCAAGTTTCCCATTTGCAATAAATCTATTATTCTTTTTACAAGATATCTTTATAATGGCAGACACCATAATGGCTTTTACATGTGCCTACTTAGACTTTGGTTTTGATAGTCTAAACAGTCTTCATTTCTTATCTTAATTTATTTTCCCAAGAACCCCAGTAATTTATGCTGTGAACTCACCTCAAGCTTTGTGAGTCTCGTAATGACTGCCACCCAGTATAACTATCCCCAAACCTTTGCAGGACCCCCAGAACCCTTCTGGGATTTGCTTGCTTGCTTGCTTGTTTATATATACTGTGTGTGTGTGTGTGTGTGTGTGTGTGTGTACTTTTTTTTAATGTTTATTTATTTTGAGAGAGAGAGATAGAGAGTGAACAGGGAAGGGGCATAGAAAGAGAGAGAGAGAGGATCCACAGCTGTTAAAATATTTCTGTTAAATCTATCTGTTCTAGTGTGTCATTCAAAGCCACTGTTTCCTTACTGATTTTCTGTTTGGATGATCTATCCATCAGTGTAAGTGAGGGGCTAAAGTCCCCACGATAATTGTATTACTATTGATTAGTTCTTTATGTTTCCTGTTAATAGTTTTTATGTATTTGGGTGCTTTCATGTTGGGTGCATACATATTTACAATTGTTATATCTTCTTGTGGGACTGTCCTCTTTATTATTATGTTGTGTCCCTCTTTGCTCTTGTTACAGTCTTTTTTTAACATCTGTTTTGTCTGATATGAGTATTGCTACTCCAGCATTCTTCTGACACCATTTGCATGACAAATGTATCTCCATTTCCTCATTTTCAATCTGCTGGTGTCTTTAGGTTTGAAATGAAGTCTCTTGTAGGCAGCATATACATGGGTCTTGTTTCTTATCCACTCTATCATCCTATGTCTTTTGATTAGAGCTTTTAGTCCATTCACATGCAAAATAATATCAATAGATAAGTATCAATAAGTACTTATTGCCATTTTGTTACTTTTTTTTTGTGGTTGTTTTTGTAGTTTTTCCAAAAACCCAGACTCTTAACTATAGAGAACAAACTGATGGTTACCAGAGAGGAGGTGGGTGGGAGATGGGTGAAATAGGTGAAGGGGATCAAGCATTGTGATGCTTATGGTGATGAGCTCCGGGAAAGCATAGAATTGTTAAATCACTATATTGTATATCTACAACGAATATAACTCTGTATATTTCCAGTAATTATACTGGAAATTTAAAAAATAAATAAATGAAAAATATTAAAAGACAAACAATAAAAATGAAAGGAAGAAATTTAGTCTAAGAATTGCCTGTGATTTCAAAATAACAGCAACAAAAGTTTTAAGTCTTTTTCAACTTTTGTTTTCATGGTGTAGTTTTTATTTTGAAATATTTTAGCATTGGAATTTGCTACCAACAATTTTTTTTTACTTTTTTAGAAATTGTTTAAATAAACAATTAAAATAATTAAACAAATAACAAATTAAAATGCTTAATTTAAATTGTAAAATCACTCATAATTTAACTGTCTTTGTTTTTCAAAGAATGTGAAATAAACAACAAAAAATGTTCCTAAATGTCCCATGCCTGAACCGTATTTCTGCCCAAGCCCTGCCACAGAGATAATCAACATTAATTGTTGGTTCATGCTGTTCCAATCTTTTTCGTGTAATTATTCCTAACTAATATGCATTTTAAAATGCCTATCGAAATGTTACTACCCCATCTGTACTTTCCTAACATCAAATATTTTTTCTTTCAAAATTATAGTACCTTCTCAACGTCTCTACAAGGTATTGCATAAGCAGATTGCAAAATTTCTCTCCTTATCTAAATTCTTTTTTTTTATTATTTAAAAAAAAATTTTTTTTAATGTTTATTTATTTTTGAGAGAGAGAGACAGAGCCTGAGCAGGGGAGGGGCAGAGAGAGAGGGAGGCACAGAATCCGAAGCAGGCTCCCGGCTGGGAGCTGTCAGCACAGAGCCCAACTGTCAGCACAGAGCCCAACTGTCAGCACAGAGCCCAACTGTCAGCACAGAGCCCAATGCGGGGCTCGAACCCACAGACCGTGAGATCATGACCTGAGCCGAAGTCGGACGCTCAACCAACTGAGCCACCCAGGCGCCCCTCCCCTTATCTAAATTCTTAAAGTAAATACCCATACTATCTCCAACAGGAAAAGAAAACTGTGGTTAAATGCAGGTTTCAACCCTAAATCCACCTTTTCCTAACAGTTCAACTTTAGCCAAATAATTTAATGTTTTTATGCTGAAGTTTTGAGTACAGAAATAATAAAAAAGAAAAATAATGACTACCCCATCAATTATTCTGAGGATCAAATAGTTCACTACATGAAAGCAGGCAATAGGCCACACTCAGAAGCTGTCGTGTAGGAAGTTCTCAGGGAAGGCTAGCTTTTATTGTTTCTAATTGAATTCTTTCTACTAGACTCTGCTGTTTCTCATGCATATGCCTTGCCTTCCCGGTCCCAGTCCGGGAAATCTTTACATGTCAACAGCCTATAGTGCCTTGTCTCATGGAGATCGTGCACAGGGTGTTCCACAAATATTTTTAACCAACAAAATAGAGGATTATCTTGATTGTCATAGATCTGGTTTTCACTTAATTATCACCAAAACTCAGCAAGTCTCAAAACACATGTTATTCATAGTTTCTAAACTTGTCTCTCTTTCTCTTTTCTTCAATTTCTGTATATTCATATATGTTGTGAATCATACATATTTATATTTATATTCAGGAACTCAAAAGTAAATACTTTTGCAAATACTAAGTTAGTAAGGCCAAGACAACTTAAGATGATAAAATGGCTTGTGTTAGGATGAGTGATGTACATACCAAATTTAAAATGTTCAATGAAAACTTACATGAGTGCTCTATATTTCATAGATCAAGAGTCCAGCAGAATTCAAATGCTTAACTTAGGAAGAAGTTGTAAGCCATAAAATTATATTTAGAAATAATCCATAAATTAAGCAGCATAAAATTCTTCAGAATGGATGAAATATGCACAGGGATTGAACAAAATAGGCGACCATGGAAGTTTATAATGGAAAGCAATATTTGCTTGGGAGAAGTCAAGATGCTGATAAGCTGTCCACTGAAGTTCAAGGTGGAAGGACATCTATAATGCCTCATAGCATTTGCTGACCTTCCTAAACTTTGCTTCACCAAATATTTGCTTAAGTCTGGCGTCATGCGTAAATGTCAAAGCTCACCTGGAAGACTTTACCTTCAGAACGCCATGAGGATACCTGCAGCTGCCTGCATGGTACAATCTGAGAGAACTTAAAGCACCATTAGCCTGAGAGTGTCCTCCTCCTGTGACTGTCACCACCCTCCCACTAATAGCATGCCTTCCAAAAGAGCCATGGGCAGGGTGCCTGGGTGGCTCAGTTGGTTGAGCGTCAGACTTTAAGTCAGGTTGACCTCAGTTTGTGAGTTCAAGCACCCCCTAGGCTCACTGTTTGGTGCAGAGCCTGCTTCAGATATTCTGTCCCCCTTTCTCTCTGCCCTTCCCCTGCTAGTGCTCCCACTCCCCCTCAAAACTAAATAAAACATTAAAAAAGATAAAATAAAACAGTAATGGTCTGCAAATACCAATATTAACATACAAATATGCATTTTATTTTAATTTTATTTTGTTTTAGTTTTTTTTTTTCATTTGTACCTTAACAACTTGCAAGATAATTTGAGGCTGTATACAATAAAAGCACAGTGCAACCGCCCAAAAGCAATTAAAAGATTTAAGATAAATCAAATATAAAAAATTCAGAATCTGACACTTTCTCAGTTTCCTACTTCTGCCTTTTCTCCTATTAGAATGTTAGCTCCTTAGGGCAGAGAATTCTGTCTTACAGCTGTGTCCCAGCCTGTAGAAGTGCCTAACACAGCGGGCACACAGCAAAGATGCTGACTGAATAAGTCAACAGAGAAAGTGTAAAAAAAAAAAAAAAAAAATTGGGAGAGGGGTCTAAAAAGATTTGTATTTCTGTGATTCAAAATTTAACTCTGAGCTTGCTAGCATCATGCCAAAGAGCATTATCAAGGGTTACAGAATCCTCTTTGTCTAGTAGTAAGAATGCCAAAAAACAAAAGAAATGTTTTTCTGGTTCTGAATTTTTTCATGAGAAACTTTCTTGGCCAGTACTGAGAAACACAAAAACCAATGTCTTTAGAGACAAGGTTTTTATTTTGCAGTGTCAGACCTCTTACTGTCTTGTATTGGTGAAACGAGCATGTTGTGTGTGTTTTATATTTTTACATTAACAGCTATTTACAGATAGCATGGATTACTTTATCAAGTTCTTACTAGAAAACAGAGCCCAGGGCGTGAGTAACTATGGGTAAGACAGGTGAAACAGCTGGGTAAAAAGAACAATGTTTCACTGAGGACAGCTGGTCCCAGAGAAATCCTGCAGTGGGACCTGGATGGCTGAGAGCAAGGGGAGAGAATGAAACATTTCTGCCTCCTGTCTTCGTTCACATGGCTCTGTCTCCCATCAAATCCTAGGAAGGGTTCAATCCATGTCTCAAGTACCAAGTATTTCTTGGTTTCTCTTCGTCATCTGCCATGACCCAGACACTGTGCCAAGCATTCGCCATTCAAAGACTGTCAGTTACATCTCTCCTTTCAAGGTGTTCACAGTCTAATGGACAAAGGGTTCTCTAACTCATATTAATAACTCAATAAGATGAATGTTAAAATACTATGCAAAGTGTCACGTTTGGGAGAAAAAAGTACACGGACTGGGGAATCCGAAAGCACCAAAAACAAGTGAAATAATCAAGTTTTTAAGGACAAACTGGAGTTTGAAACAGGAAAACAGAAAGGAAGCATGTGCAAAACACGAAGACATGACAGAACGTGGAATTTTCAAAGAATAGCACATAAAGCAGTAGGGCATGATTGCAGCATGTGTCAGTATGAAGATAGAGGTTGAGGCTGGAGAGTTTCCCTCAGGGCAGGCTGTCTGGAAGCCCACAGATAAACTGCATGTCACGTTTTGGACCTTCTCTTATCCAGTGGAGCTTGTACCATTGGAAAACAGATACCAAAAGAATGACATGGCCAAATTTGTAAACATGTTCTCTCCCACCATCTTCGATCTCTTACTGCAGTATGCTTAAACTATGTTTAATAACAATTATCATGGTTCTCCTTGTATTTGAGTTATTTTTTACTCTTGTCTTATCCCTCTAATCTCTCCTATTAGATTACAAAAACATTAAAGGAGAGAAACTATGCCTGGTTCATCTCTGCCCTCCTTGAAACTTCCCTGGAACATACTAAGTGATAAATAAACAGCATTCAATTGATTTCACGTTCAAGTTACCTTTCCAGGAAAGGGAGGTGGAAGAAAGGAAGAGTAATTATAAAATGCGCAGGGCTAGCAAAGAGCCATTTTCTCTCAAAGGGAAGAAGCTAGAACTATAAAAATTCCAAGATATTAGGAAATAGCTGTGGCATATGAGAGCGTTAAGGGAAGTAACAATTAAAATAAATTATTAATGATGGTTGAAGAATATATGAAAGAGAAAAAGATGAAGAGAAGAATTTCCAAGCAATTCAAATTCCAGAAGAGGATAGAGGCGGCAGGCAGGGAAGAATTAAAGATGTAGGAGAATACCTTATTCCTCAAAATTTCAATATCTTTCAATTCTCTTTGCTAAATTGGGACTTGTTAAGGTTTTTGGCATTCATCTCACTTCTTTATTCATTAAAGACAGTATAATTAGTTCTCTTCAGTGTATTTCATGTTCTGTATCTATCACACCAGCAGAGAATTACCGAAAACACCGTTTGAAATAAAACATAAAATCTGAGGGAAATAATGGAGATGTTTGCAGTTGTATTTCTTTTGATTACAATCTTTTAATTTTGGGGTGTGGACTGACATGAAAATCTCTGAAGCATGATTTCCCAGTGAGTTTGGGCCACCTGGAAACCTCCCTTGTTCATCCGCATTCAATGAGCATTTTCCCTAGACCCTGTGCATGTTCTAGCAGCAGTAACTGGGTTGCAAATTAAACCCAAACCATGTATGCCATAGAGCTATTATCTTCTTTTTCACTGTGCAAGCAGTTTTTAAGCTACACCTAATCCTGACAACTGGATCCTGTCAGATGGCGCCTCTTTAAAACCAAAATATAAGTTAATAAGCAGGTGATTTAATCTGCCTCCAGCAAACACTCCCTATTTGAAAAAAGGAACTAAAAAGTGTTTCAGCATTCATAAGTTTCCTTTAAACTATCTCATATAATTTTTTATGAAGGCTTAAAATTTATCCTATCATGTTCACTTTGCACTAAGTATAATTAAATTAATGGCAGAACTCTGATATTAGCAGAAATAGCAGAAAACTGATCCAGTTTTATTAGTCTGATAATATTGCTTAGGATTCTTGGTTGTGAAACTATAATATATTGGTAGGAAAGTGTATGGTTAAGATAATGAGCTCTAAAGTCATTGTCTGGGTTTGAATCTTGGCTCTCCTAGTCACATTTTCTGACTCGGTTTCCTTCTTTATAAACTGGGGCCTATTGTGGGAATTTTAAATGAAATAATCTACATAATGGTTCTTGAGGCAATTCCTACCTATGGTGAGCCATACATTGTTAGCCATTATCATTATCATGATTAGTATTATTAGTGCTTAAGCTAGATGAATTTATTAGGTAGCTGATTTTCTATAGCGGGAGTTGGCAAACTTTTCCTGGTAAAGTCTGCATAAATATTTTAGGTTTTGTCAATCATAAAGACTACTAAACTCTTGCATTTTTCCACAAAAACAGTCAAAAACAGTCAGGTGGCCACACTCTAAATGCAGTCGGAAGTCAAAAGGCTGTGACTCTGAAATGATCAACTCAGACATTTCACTATCTCAATACATCTTTCCAGATCTTCACTCAGTCATTCATACTACATCTTTCTTTTGCTTTCATTGGGCCTTCAGTCCCTTAATCTCTTTATGATCAAACTCCTACCCATGAATCCCAATCCAGCATAGACTTTAGAATCCACCCCTATCTTGCTGATATTCTCAACAACCTTGTCCATTTTCTTTCCATCCTACCTGTGCCTCAGAACCTGGAGCATCTTACTTGCACAGTTTCACCTGGACTGCTGAGCTCCAGTGAAGAGAAGTGAGCAATCACACTGATTAATGACATTATAATACATCACATTTAACTTCAACTAAACCCTCACCACTGCCCATAAATCTTTCTTAAGGAAATTTTTCCCTTTCTCTACAACAGCTATTTCAAATCATCTCCCGTCCTTATAAACTTCCAAATCCTCAGAAGTCTCAAGCTAGGAACTCTCCTTTCTTTCAGTTATACATGTATCAAGATTCCCCCTGGTCCTTTCTTCCTCTCTCTCTCCCTCCCCCTTTCTCTCTCTCTCTCTCTCTCTCTCTCTCTCTCTCCAACACACACACACACACACACACACACACACACACACACACTTTAATTACTCCATTACTTCTCTCCTTTGACAATGGAAGAACAATGTTCCCTTCCAACCTGAAGTCATTTGTACTATAATAACCCATTTCATCTCACATCCTGGAAGACCTGGTCTATACATCATCCCCACTTTTTTACATGGTTCTTCTGCTTCTCCCTCTCCATTGGCTAATTCCATTAGCACTGAAACACATATCTGTGCCACATCCTAAACAAATAAACCCATTAGATTTCATACTTTTGTCCACCTACTACCCCTATCTGTCCTCCCTTCTATAAACTTCTTAGAATAGTCTGTAGCACTTGCAATCTATACTTCTTTTCATTCCATAATTTCTCAATGTATCTGGAATCTGGCTTATATCTCTGTCACATACATCAAAACTGCTGTGGCCAATGGTTCTAAATGTTCCCAGTTGCTAAGTCAGAAGGAAAAAAGGAGCTCCTTTGTGAGATTCCTTGCCTAGCTTCCCTAACAACTGTCTCCTGGTTTCCCCCCAACTCTCTGGAGGATTGTTTCCTTTTCTCTCTCTTTCTTCCTTGACCTTATCCACTCCCATGTCTTATAGTGCCACCCTTAGCTAATACTTCCCAATCTAGTTTTGTTCTCTTCTCTCACATACCAGTATCTCACCTTGCCTTCCACACAATACCAGAGTTCCCAGTTGCAAAAGGTGCAAATCAAAATTAAAGTTTTTTTTCCTCAAAACGTCCCCCATTTTGTCATGCTAAGTTAGTGGCATCACCCATCCCATTGTTTGAATAAGAAATCTATAATCTTGTCTCTGGTATTTAGTCAATCACACGTTTCTGTTCTATCTTCTTTCTATCGCTTCAGTCCACTGTTTTTCTTCCCAATGTCACTTATTTTGACTTCTGTCATGTTTTTTATCTACTATCACTCATATTCCTTAGTGGCAAGTGACAGAAATATTCTTTGGTCAATTTGAGTGCAAAGCGAATGATTGATAGGAGCTACGGCAATTCACAGAATGAGGCCCAGAGTGGTATTCTGGAGGGAAGACCACAAGGCCAGAAAAAGGTTCACGTGTGGCTACCACTGCTGTCACAGCTGACTGGTCCACACTTCAGCTCCACCTCCAGCCCTCTGCACAGCCACCACGGCTGCCCCTCCGTACTCCATGCTGCTGCATCCATTACCACTGCCAGAAGCTAGAGTGTTTTCTCCATGGAACCTGCCTCAAAGTCCAAGATGGACGCATGTAATTGCCATGTGCCAAGACTTGTACCCAGGCTCCAAGGGGCTGGGAAAGCAAATATTTGGAGGTTTCACATTCCATTATGGTAAGTGAGCTTACTTTCTCACGGAGGCTCAGAATATGAGGAATTATCCAAAACTAAAAAGGAGGTTCAGATGATGAGTGCCAAAGTTAAAGCAATGAGAAATGTACATAACTCTGAGAATAGGACAAAAGCCTTCTCAATGACTTCCTTCTTTCAACTTGCCTTCCTCTTCCCCTGAGTCAGTCATCAAGTCAGGCTACCATGAGTTATCTCTCTAAAATGCAACTCTGGTGATGTTTCCCACATACTTAGTCTTCTGTGTCTTTTAACCACACCAAAGATGGAATTCAAGTTCTTCACATGGTTTCAGGCCCTCTAACCCCACTCCTGCTTTTTAAATTTGTCTCTGGTGATACCTCCCCTCTCCAGATAGATTTCTGTTTCACTGGAGCTGAGTCACCTGAGTCTGCCATACTCTCCCTGGGATCCAAGACTTTGTATATGCTTCTGCCGCTGCCCTCTTTACCTGCCTAACTCTTTCGTGCCCTTTACATATTATCCAATAGTCTTCATCTTCTGTAAAACTTGTCTTGGTCCTAATCCTATTATTCCTTCTAGGTGCTAACATAGCACTTTGTTCTTCTCTCATCATGGCACTTGATACACTAAATTATATATGCTTATGACTTATTTGTATCCCTCATGGACTAAGTTCCATGAAGGCAGAAACCCATATTGTTCAAAATCACATTTCCCCATCTCTCTCACACTGAGTTCAATATAAAATATTAATTTCTCCAAGGCCAAAAACAAATAAACAGACCAATAGCTTCTCTTGCAAAGAAAAATAAAATTTGCAAGAAATGGAAATAGGGGGACCCCTGGGTGACTTAGTCAGGTAAGCATCGACTCTTGATTTCAGTTCTGGTCATGATCTCATGGTTCATGAGATCAAGCCTTGCGTTGAGCTCTATGCTGACAACATGGAGCCTGCTTGGAATTCTCTCTCTCCCTCTCTCTCCCTTCTCCCTTTCTCTCTCTTCCTCAAAAAATAAACTTTAAAAAAAAGAAAGAAATGGAAATGTGGTGTTTTGCCTTCAGTATACTTTTGGCCCAAGCATATCTCTTCCAGTTTTCATGTCTCTTCTGGGCCAATGTTGCCTGATGACTTGAACCCTCACACAATTTAAGAGTTGGCCCCTATGTTGGCTGCTCCTAAATCATCTACCAGTTCGTGGGTTCAAGCCCTGACAACTCAGAGCCTGGAGCCTGCTTTGGATTCTGTGTCTCCCTCTCTTTCTCTGCCTCTCCCCTGCTCATGTTCTGTTTCTCTCTGTCTCTCAAAAATGAATAAAAATGTGGGGCGCCTGGGTGGCTCAGTCGGTTAAGCGTCCGACTTCGGCCCGGGTCACGATCTCGCGGTCCGTGAGTTCGAGCCCCGCGTCGGGCTCTGCGCTGATGGCTCAGAGCCTGGAGCCTGCTTCCGATTCTGTCTCCCTCTCTCTCTGCCCCTCCCCCGTTCATGCTCTGTCTCTCTCTGTCTCAAAAATAAATAAACGTTAAAAAAAAAATTTAAAAAAAAAGAATAAAAATTGTTAAAAAAATTTAAAGAACTGGTAAGGAATCAGAATGATTCCATTCTGGAGCACAGACAGGACAAATAAATTCATGTTATAAGGACATTATAATGTCTTTATATCAAGTGACAAGACCACTCTAATGGATTTGTAAGATTTACTAGGAGAATAGAGGGTAATATATCTTAGTAGGTACACTAGGACTAGAATGTGGAGAATCTCATGATGCCCACAAAACAGAGTAACTTTCCAAGAGGACATCTAAGACACAAGTACAAATTTAGACTAAAGAAGATGTCATAGGTTAATATTGAGCTTTAAAATCTGATTACATATCTTCTGTTGAATTGATAGATTCTATGAATCCCTGCATCCTATGTGATGGTAAATCTTCAAGGTAGATTTATGGAATGCCTCTACATAATGCTCTTTGAGATTAGAGACTTTTAGGGGTCAAAAATGCAAGCTGGCTCTTTTTTGGTCATAGGAGAGAAAAGAACATTTCACTTAATCAAACAAAATCTCATCACTCTAAGCAGAATCCCTAGGTGGGAAACTGCTTCTGGATAAGCAACTCAGTTCTGTCCTCATGAAGCCCACTTACCTTATGGAGAATGAATGTCTAAGTTTACGCCTGACCTAACCTATAAAGTTGAGTTTTACCACATCCAAGAAGCTTCCTTTATTAACTCCTAGACTCACTCTTGAGGCAAAATTCCCTTCTGAAGTTTTCCAGATCTTCCCTCTATCATTCTATGAACAATATACAGAAAAAGAATAGCATACTTAGAGTAACAGGAGAGGCATTGCTTCATAATATTTAGCTCAAAATGCAGTGGAATTTCAATTCTTGCCCAATTATTTTGCAGATAATGAAACTAGTGGTGGTATTTCCATACAATGAAAATGGAAATGCTGGTGGTGTTTCCATATAAATGTCCTATGCAAGGCACAAAGTACTCTCATATATCCTTAATAGGTTAAGTTAGGCACTCATAGCAATGAAGCTCTTTTCACTTTCCTTTGACACCCTGTCCAAATTTTATATTATTTGTTTAATATCTTTTCCACCTCCCTGCTTTCACAACTTCACGTGACTTTTAACTCCTTCAACATAAGGACTATGTCCTTAGTCTGGATCAAGAGTCAGAAAACTTTAGCCCCTAGGCCAAATCCATCCTACCATTATTTCTGTATGGCCTTCAAACTAACAATGTTTTTTAATATATTTTTTAACTGTTGAAAAAAATCAAATTCGAAAGAAAAACAATATTTTTGATATGTAAAACTTATATAAAATTCAAATACCACACCGGTGTCCATAAATAAAGTTTTGTTGGCACACAGCCATGCTTATTCATTTATGTATTGCCTATGGTTGGTCTCATGCTGCCATGCAAATTTGAATAATTACAACAGAGACAGGACAGTTCACCAAGTCAAAAGTATTTACATCTGGCCCTTTACAAAACATTTTGTGTCTCCATTCTAGAACATAACTATACCTCTAGCACCTGAAACTCAGCAAGTGATTATTAACTATGTCTTGAAATAACTGTTGAATGAATAAACATGAATGCACACAGGTGGACACAAGGAAAAAGTGAACCAGTAAGATTTCAAATATTTCACTGAAAACTGAAAACAAATAAGAGTTGGAATCAAAATGTATTTGTGGTTTATGGTGAGATAAGCAGAATCAGATTTACTAAAATATCAACAAGCTACTAATCTCATACATTAATGAAATTAGAGCTTTAATGAGGTGCGTAGTGGCAGGGGGAGACAGAAAAGAAGGAGGCTCTGAGAAGTGCAGAGTGCCCTACTACACTCTTTAGTCTCTACTGCAGATATTTTCTTTTTGAATTATTCGTCGCTGGTTAGTGAGACACTTAATATTCACTCACAAAGAAAATATTAAATTAAAATGATAAATTATAAACACAAGTATACTTGATGTTTCTTCCAACTGAAAGGATAGAGAAAAATGATTTTTACAAAAGTGTATTTTTCACTTTCATGTTAGTGTTATAATAGACGCACACGTGAGCGTTTGCGCGTGCGTGCACACGCGCGCGCGCACACACACACACACACACACACACACCCAATACTACTAATGGCAATTCTGTCGGTGTTGTTTTTCAGAACACAAGAAGTAAACTGGTTTCCAGTGCCCCTGGCCTTCCTGTTAAGAGCAGACAAAGAGTGTATGAAGACTATTCAACTATGTCAGAGACTTCCTCTCATGACTCCTTCTATGATTCCCTATCAGACATGCAGGAAGAAAGCAAGAATGCTGACTTTTTCCCTGGGCTATCTGCTTTTCTCAGCCAGGAAGAGATAAATAAGAGTCTTGACCTGGCCCGGAGATCTATCGCCAACTCCGAAACAGAAGATTTTGACTCAGAAAAGGAGATCTTGCAGATTTTCAACACCTCTCCTGTAAGCCTCTGTGAAAACCCTTCCCATAAGGAGACCAAGTTTGGTGAGTCAACCTCCTCAGGAAGACCTCATGATAATAGGTCAACACCTGTCCAGCCTCTGCCTGAACAAACCGCCCCTATCTCTTCACCTGCTTCAAAGAGGAAACCTGCCATATCACCCCTGCTTGCCAGCCCCAGCTATATCCGGAGCCTCCGAAAGTCTGGAAAACGTGGTGCAAAAACTCCCAACCCAAGTGTAAAGCCCAAACCAGCATATCAAAGTAAGACTGGCCCCCAGAGCCAGCTATGTGACAAGGCGGCTAATTTCATTGAGGAGCTGACGTCCATATTTAGAGAAGCAGCAAAGCCGAGAAATAGAAGCCCAAATGGGGAGTCCTCATCACCAGACAGTGGGTACTTGTCTCCTAAAAATCAGCCATCAGCCCTGATGGGTGCCTCAGCCAGCCAGAGCCCCACTGGAGACCAACAGGAGATGGAAGCAGAGGTCAAGTTGCCCGAAGCCAGGCATCGTTACCAGAAAGACCAGAACAAGGCAGTGCCATGCAATAACATGCCTCACCCACAGCCTCAGAATGCACTCCGCTTGCCCTCAGCTCCAAGATTCATCCAGAAGCTTCGGAGCCAAGAAGTGGCAGAAGGAAGTAAAGTTTACTTGGAGTGTAGAGTCACCGGAAACCCAACTCCTCGGGTCAGGTAAGAACGTTTTTATTATGAAGATCAAATGATCTGTGTTGACTTTTGGTTTGACTTTAATGTGGAATGAGATTTCCTGGATAGTTAGCCCTCTGGAACCTGAAGTCGTGTTTTCAAACAGCTGCAGGGCAAAAGCATCCTAGAATCGCAAATAGTAGCTTTGCCAGTTATCACGGGTGGAATGTATCTGTTGTCATGAACCATGTGCTACTAAAGGTAAGGCAAAGGACTGGACAGGCATAGAGGGGCACAAATGTCCTGTTAAACAGGACTCCAGAATTAATAGCATCCAAGGAAACTTAAAATGTGCAACTCATGTATTCAAAGCACTGTGAAAGTGTGTGCATAATTTGAATACGAGTTGCTGAAGATGGTTGAAAGTGTGGCTAAAACTAGAAGTTGTCTGGCTGCATAGAGATGAAAGGCACAGGTGTGCAGTGGCCAACCACAAGGTTAACCCTCAACTCTATAAACTGACCTAAGGCATGGGCTAAGGGGCCACATATTCACTTTTAAAAAAAGCACCCCCAACGCACCTTCAATGTAACGCAACCAAGGAAACAAAGAAAGATAAAGCCAACTGAAAACAATGCAGGTGTGATGTTTATACACAGGCTCCGGCCACTACAGCATGGCTGTAGCAAAAAGGTCACTATCCGACGAGTGTGTGGTTGGTTGGAGGCAATATACACTTACGTCACCATGACCATTCTAATTTCTGTTAAGTTCTTCCTCCTTCACTGCCGAGTTCGTACTTTCTGTGCAAAGAGGTTAAGAGGAGTGACTCTGGAGTCAGACTGCAGGGTTTCCAACCATGGCTCCACCTTTTATCAATTGTGTCACCTAGGCAAGTTACTTTGTCATTTAGTTTCTTCATCTGTGAGATGGGAATTAAACCAATACCTCCCTCCTTCTATTTTATGAGGACGACATCACACGTGTGAAAAAATAAAACTGTGCCTTGCGTCTAGTGACGGCTGCATTAGTATTATCTATTATTTTTATTGTTTCTCATGTCTTAATTTCATATGCCAAAGTGAAAATAACATTTCAAGTTGGATTGCACTACAAAAATAAGCCATTCATTCATTTACTTTGAAAGTTTTGCTGTTATGAAGAGTGTTTTACCTAGATTATGTAAATATTAAACAGTAAATTTGACGTTGTGAAATTTGGACAAACAGTAAAGTAGATCTCATCCGCTAAAATTGTAACGCTGGTACATTCTTATCAATATAGCATTTCACAAGCCGCAGACTTGGCCTCTTACCCTACATCCACTAGTACACACTTAGCGAGAGTTGGTTTCTTGGGTTGACAGGGTATTGCTCACAAACATGAAGTAAGCATTAGCATTACTGGCTAAAACGTGGTGTAATTAAAGGCAGGGAATTTTTTTCCAACCAATTTGTTCAACTAATTCTTCTTGAGTCACCCTTTACAGTAATTTTACAATATTGCTCTTAGAAACTGACAGCAGGGGGCAGTAAAAAACTTCTTAATGGGTTCCTTTCATTACGTGATCCTAAATTCTGCATTTATGTATATTTCCCACAAAGAATTTTCCTTATCATTTTGCCTATGATGGAAATGAAATCGTGTGATTCTTTTGGATTCTATTTGGGTTGTTTTTAATCTACTAATCTTGGGACAAATAATTCTGCAGGAGAAATACTTTCACAAGTCCTTCAAAACAGATCCACAGGTTTTCAAACTACATATGACTCCACTCACATTTGCCTTACCAAAACAAGCCCCTTTCAGACGTATTATCGTGGCAAGTAGACTTACCACACCCTGTCAAAAATGACAAAAAACAATCTATTTAACATTAAAGGATTAATTTAGGTGAGCAGACCATAATTACTATATTAAAGTTCATTGAACTATTTAATAATTTGGAGGACATCAAATTCATGCTTCTGTCTCCTTTTTGCTGGGGGTGGGGGTAGGCTGTGTGCAGGGGGAGCATTAATTTAGCTAGTAACCACAGAATTATTAACTAGTTTTCCCTTGTCATCTCCTGGTCTACCAAAGTCCATGCCCAATGCCGATTAGACATTACAAATTATGCCCTTTTAGAGTAATTAAGTCCTTGATGAAATGCTCCATTGTTTAAAGTTAGCTGGTCTTTTTTATATCCTTTTGGAGCTTTTGTTTGTTTTGTTCTGTATTTTGAGAGGGGAGTGTACATGGGTGCTGGATTTTCTTAATTTCTGTTCCAAAGATCTTGGTACTCTCTTCCATGCATTTGTCAGTATACCAAATGCCTAGGAACATTGAGTTCCTTTTCCACATGAGACTTGAGGGTCTATAGAAATAACCTTCTTTGAAGGAAATTTCACATGAAGAAGAAAACCTGGGGCACCTGGGTGTCTCAGTCGGTTGGGTGTCTGACTTGATTTTGGCTCAGGTTGGGATCCCAGGGTCTGTAGGATTGATCCTTGCATTGGGCTTAAGATTCTCTCTTTCTCTCTCCATCTGACCCTCTGTCGCTCATTTTCTCTCTCTCTCTCTCTCTCTCTCTCTCTCTCTCTCTCTCTCCTTCTCTCTCTCTTTCTCTCTCTCTCAAATAAAAAATTTGTTTTTAAAAAAGAAGAAAACCTTAAATAAAATATTAATACGCTCTACTGGGGCATTTTAGAACCTGGCTCAGACTCAGTCCAAGTGACTCTAAACCCAGAGACTGCACAGACCTATTGATTGGTCTAAGATCCCAGAAGCAGGTAACAGAACCCATAGAGAGTAAGGGGATGTCAGAGGAACCCAAAGCAAGCAATCAGCAAAGGCCTAACAGGCACTGACTGGTAAGCATGGAGACATTCAGCTGTCGAAAAGTCAGCAACCATACGACAGGTGAGCGCAATGTGGAGCCATTGCCAATGGTAAGGTCCAGACGTACTTCAAAGGAATGCACCACAGGAAAATATGGCAGCAGGTATCAGGATCCAGACACAGGGACAGGAGCCCAGTTAGAAAATTCTACCCTTCAAGAGTTTGGTTAAGGAAGAGGTGAGGCTGCTGCTCCAAAGAACAATAGGACAGTGCAGGAAATAGAGACTCAGGTATGATTAAATGAGGTAGGACTTTAGGGACTAAACTCATGCTGGGTTCAGAATCGGGAAACAAATTGTTACACTGACAAGACTAGGCTACTAAGCTGCTGGCCTGGAGCTTCTTAAATGTGGCCTAAATAGAAACCATTTGGTCTGGGAAACTGGACATAGTGAAACTTGCAGATGTAGATAAAGTGACCCCAACTAAAAAGGAGGCCTGGTGGAAACAGTAGGATTGAAGCCAGACCAGTCATTTCGAGGCTTTTCTACTTCACCCTCCCACAAATATAGCTGGCACAGATACCAGTTATAACCACAAAGAGGACTGAAAAAAAATCTGTTTGCCTTCTTTATTCTTGCAAAGTTCCAACAAAACCTCAACAAAAGAGAAAAACTAATGGAAGAAAAGCTTATGTATAACTGAGGTCATATACAATTTAGATACTACTCAAATTACCCACAAATTATTCGTTAACAACTTGAATTACTACATTAAATAAAATTGAGTCAGAATTCATAAATTTTTGTGATTATGTCCCAGTGGTTCACATTTCTCATGTACTTCTTTACAACAGTATACAGACATCGCCTTGCCTATTCCCTCCTCTCTCCACTTTTGTGAGTTGGTGAAAAATTCATGAAGAATTTTAGCTCAAAAGTACCTCCAGTATTATTAAAATGAGACCTCATATTTTCACTTTATGTTTTTCAAAATATTTTATTATGGCAACCATATATTTCAAACCATTTACATATAAGGGAACTCAGAAAACTAGGAGATTATTTGCCTAGTAACAGAAAAATAGTTAATTAACCATAGAGACCAGACTCCTGTCTTCTGATTCCTAATCAGACACTGAGTGACTCATGAGAAGATTTAGCCACTGTCACTGCTGTTTTGCTTGTTATGTGTGGTTACTGAAAAGCTCCAGAAAAGGACATGAGTGGGGCTACCATCTGGAATTCATATTCCAAATATCTTTAAAGAAAATGATACCCTGATAATTTTCACAATATGTTCTATGTTAAAAAAAAAATAGCCATTCATGGTCATTCTGTTTATTTGCAGTAAGGTAATACTGCAAAGTAAGTCAATCAACATAAACCAAAAAACGTTAGGATGCGGGGGGAAGTAGATATTCTCCATCAAATAACTACAAACAAAACGAATCATTCCCAGTTTCTGAACAGTAGTCCAAACCATCCTCATATTCAAATTGTATTGTGAGGTAACTGTGTACATACTCATAAGGGAGGAAAACACTTTTAAACATCGACTGATTGCAGTGAAAGTGAATCCAGGGGCGCCAGACTGGCTCAATTGGTGAAGCGTTCGACTTCAGCTTAGGTCATGATTTCACGGTTTGTGGGTTCGAACCCCACGTCGGGCTCTGTGCTGACAGCTCAGAGCCTAGAGCCTGCTTCGGATTCTGTGTCTCCCTCTCTTTTTGCCCCTCCCCCACTCGTTCTCCCTCTCTCTCTCTCTCTCTCCTAAAAGTGAATACACATTAAAAACATTTTCTAAAAAAAAAAAAAAAGTGAATCCAGCAGTTGTCCAAACATATCGAATATTCTCAGTACAATTACTCGTATCTCATAAGATGCCTATTCATTCATCATTATTAGCTTAGTAAAGTTTCAATTAATATATGTAATTAAAAGTAATTAAATTCTTTCTTTATAAAATCAAAACCCAGTACCTCCAATGCTTCCAATTAGTTTACATTAGTGAGACTTTGATCATCATCAAAAGCCAAAACAAGAGAATTAACCACATCAAATCTATGCAACGCTGTCTGTAGAAATTTCCATCTCCTCGAAAGAAATTAGAAATAGAAACAAACCACCGATTCACTTTTCTTCCTAAGGACATCAGTATATTCTGGTCATGGATTGCTTTGGCTTGGGAAAGCATGGCAACAGTACCACTAGCCAGTAGGTTATGAATATGCGGTGCTTATTAAGATCCAGATGGCTTAGTTCCAGGCGTATTGTTTGTTTTTGTTAAAGAATATTGTCACAATGCGACACCAGATAATACCATTAGATTATCAGTATGAAAAACTGACCATACAAGTGTTGTTACAGCAACATGAAATGTAAATAGATACGCAAAATTTGGAGAACAATTTTGTGATACACGATAAGGTTGAAGATGTACATAGCCGAAACTTCTATCTAATAACCGATTGCCTACTTGATACATCTGCTTGGATATCTAATAGGTTTATTAAATTTAATATATCCAAAACTGAACTTCTGGTTATTCTCCAAAAACCTTCTCTTTCTAAATCTTCTCCATGTCAACAAGTGACAAACCTCTTTCCAGCTGTTCGAGGGAAAAACCTTAGAGTCATCCTTGGCTCCTCTCTTACTCACATCTCACATCATCCAATGCATCCAGCAAATCCAGTTGGCTCAACCGTTGATATAGAATCTAGAATCAGACCACCTCACACCACCTGCACTAATCAGGCTGTCATCATTAGCTGGTCGAAGCCACCATCATCTTCCCCTAAGGTATTTGTATTACCTCTTTGATCTGTCTGCTTGTTTCCATCCTTACTCATTACAGTCTATACAGCACCTAGCATGACTCTTTTTAATAAAACTATGATCAATAACGCAAAGCTTTCCAGTGCCTTCTCATCTCACCCAGAGTAAAATCTGTAGGCCTTATAAACGTTAATAATTAGGCACCATCTCTCTGATTTCATCCCCTGCTATACTCCTGTTCAGTCGACTCCAGACGCAATGGTGTCCCTACTGTATTCCAATATGCCAGGATGTTCCTGTCTCAGGCCTGTCTCGGGCCTGTGCACATGCTGTTTCCTCTCTGTTCCCTCTATGAAGTTCTCTTCCCTCAGATATATGCAGGATTCGATACTTCATCTCCTTCATATCTCTCCTTAAATTCACCTTCAGAGTATAGCCTTCCATGATTACTCGATGTAAAAGAACAGATCCTGCCCACCTTATTCTCTATTCTGCTCTCTTGTTTTGTTTTTCTCCATAGACCTCATCTGATACACTCTGCATTTTACTTGTTTTTGTCATTGTCCATTTCCCTGAGTAAAATATAAGACCCTTGAATATAGGGACTGCCATCTGATTCTTGTTATTGTGTCCCTAGGGCCTAGAATGGTGCCTGGCACATAACAGATGTTCAATAAATATGTATTGAATAAATGAATTTCACTCCTAGCTATGTATCCGAAAAGAACTTTTGCTCATGTGTATAAGGATACATATATAAGAATGTCCATACCAGCATTGTTTGTTTCAAAATACTGGAAATAACCTAAATATTCATGAAAAAGAAAACAGACACCTCTTTGACACAGTGATTTTATTGCCTTCACATATAGATCCAGAAGTGGGATCACTGGATCATATGGTAGTTATTTTTTTAATTCTTTGAAGAACCTCTATACCATTTTACATGGTGACTATAACTTACATTCCCACCAACGGTATACAAGTTCCCTTTTCTTCACATCCTTACCAGTACTTATTGTTTCTTGTCTTCTTGATAGTAGCCATTTTAAAACAAGCTCTGTGTCCATTGCTATATGAATAAGGAAAACGTGGCACATATATACTAGGGAATATTATTCAACCATAAAAAGGAAGGAAATCCTGTCATTCGCAACAACATGGATGGACCTTGAGGGCATTACCCTAAGTGAAATAAACCAGAGAAAGACAAATACCATATGATCTCATTTACACATTGAATCTTAAAAAAAGGCAGGCTTGCAGAAACAGGGAGTTAAAATGCTGGTTTCCAAGGGCTGGGGGACGGTGGTAATGGGGAGATGTTGGTCAAAGAATACAAACTTCCAGTTAAAAGATAAATAAGTTCTGGGGATCTAACGTATATCACAGTACAGTGAACAATACTGTATTGTATACTTAAAAATTTCTGAAAGACTAGATCTTAAACACTCTTACCACACACATAAAAAAGAACTTATAGGGGCGCCTGGGCGGCTCAGTCGGTTAAGCTGCCGACTTCGGCTCAGGTCACGATCTCACGGTCCGTGAGTTCGGGCCCCGCGTTGGGCTCTGTGCTGACAGCTCAGAGCCTGGAGGCCATTTCAGATTCTGTGTCTCCCTCTCTCTCTGCCCCTCCCCTGTTCATGCTCTGTCTCTCTCTGTCTCAATAATAAATAAACGTTAAAAAAAAAAATTAAAAAAAAAAAGAACTTGTAATCATGTGAGATGACGGATATGTCAACTAATCTTATTGTGGTAATCATTTCACAATATATAGATGTATCAGATCATCACAGTGCACACTTTAGACTTACACAGCGTTATATGTCAATTGTGTCTCAATCAAGTTAGAAAAAAGATAAGAAAATGGCTAAGTTGTGATATATATTCACACAGTGAATGAACTAGTTTCATGAGTCAGTAGGTGTGAAACTCACAAATATAATAGCAATCTAAAAAAAAAAAGCTGCCAAAAAATGGATACAGATTACATGAATAAATTCATCCATATGAAGTTAAATTTGCCAAACAGTACTATTCCAGGCCTGGGGATATCATAAGAGTATAGAGAAATGCATGGGAATAACAAATACTAAATCCAGATAGCAATAATAGTGGAGATAAAGAGGAACGTGATTAGTAAGGGGTGTGTAGAGGGCATCAACTGTGTTTGCAACGTTTCATAGCTTAAGATGGGTAGTAGAGACACAGATGTAAATTGTGCTAATTTTATACTCAATGTGTATCATGTTTGGTAAATGGGAGCAAGCAAAATGGAGTAGAATCCAAAGGAAACAACACCACTTAATTTTATAGTTTCCTGTTTTTCTTTTTCTTCTATCATTTCCCTTTATTTATTTCTAAATCTTTTAATTTTTTTCTTTTTCTGTACATTTGCATTGACTCGGAAAACTAAGTCTTGTATATTTTACAGAGGACGACGTTTCCTAGGACATCAAATTACTATTGAACTAGAAACCAAAAGAGATTAAACAACAGAATAGCACCTTTATTTTCACTGAGATGAAGAAAACCTTATCTCTGATTCCTCCTCACAGGTGATTTCTGTGAGTTAATAAATTAAGGCACTATGACCTATCACGCTATTTTGTCCTCTTGCCTATCGTTTGCATTCTTTCTCAGCCCCTATCTCCATCCCAATATCTACCCACTTGTAATTCCCACTTGAAAAATGAGCTGTACCTCTATGATGCTTTAACTGCCAAAAAACCATCATTAATGCGAATATAGAATCTGCTTCTATAGATCAGTGAGTGAAATAGGATAACTCAGTATCACTGAACCCAGGAAATATTGCCTGTTTTGTGGAATTGTTGTTTACTGATTTGAACATTACAGAGTAACAGCAACTACCTTATTACCTGTTCTTGGTCAACCCATGACGCCATGATGCTGTGATACTCCAATTCTACTGCACATAATGCTGCTCATAGGGATATCTCAAGAAAAAATCAAGAAGCAAGCTTGATATTCACAGCAAGTGTGAAATGTTATTACGGTTATAAATTTGAATTGGTTATAACAGTATTGATATATAGCATGAGGTAGCAGTAGCCAAATCAGACAGCAGCATCTGTTCTAAGAATTGATTCCATCATTTCAAGTTAACATCTCAATGGCTAAGTTTCTGGATTTTATAAGAAAAGCAGTCAATAAACAAACATCAACATAAATTCTCGGAGGAAATAGGGGGAGTCACAGAGAATCCCTTTAGAATTAAAAATAATGCTTGTGCATTTAAAAAAAATGCTATGGAACAAAGAGCAGAAGTTTAGAGGCTGACAATACAGATTCTGAAACAAGAGTGTGAATCTTGCCTCTATCACATATCAGTCCAGTCACCTTGGCAAGTTATTTAACCTTTCTATGCCTCAGTTTCCTTGTTGGCAAAATGAGAATAATAAAAGTACCTACCTCTAGTGTTATGATGAGTGTTAAGTCAATTAACACAAGGAAAGAGTTTAGAACTCTGCCTGCACATAGTAATAGCTTAATAAATACTAAGGTATTGTTATAAAGTAATTATTATTACAAAGTGTTCACCTTTATTGTTTATTGTCTTTGATTTGCTATAAGCTCCCTACACTCTGCCTTCTCAAAAATCTTTGAATCTATTTCCTTTCTTCAAAATCTTCATGCTACAATTCTCTCTTGTACTGCTAAGTATTCCCAGTGGTACAGGGTTTATAGAGAAGGAACACTTCAACTTTATAGACTAACCATAATTTGTAAGGAATACAATATATCTTGAAAGGTGTTTCTGATCCTGTTTGGACCATGAACCTTAGATTTGTATCTCAAGGTCAGAATCAATACCCAGGGTGCCTTGGGGTGTTGGGATATTGTGCCCTGGTCTCTGGCTATTGTCATTTTCTAGTAACTTTTACCTCACTTGGCCTTCTGTTCCTTCACAGCCTCAAAGGATGGGATCAAAGCCAAAGATAAGTCATTTCTTTCCATCTCTACCCCTCCCTCCTACAACTAATTATCTCCCCATCCTCTCTTCCTAAATTTTGAAGCTGTGAAGGTCAGCCTTCTTGTGGACTACCGACAACTTGGAAAGCCTTCTAAAAATCAAGTCTCTGACTATTGTTTTCTTGCTGCATTTAAATTGTTTAGCCATTTTCCTGAGTTAACTTCATGGTTCCTTGTTAAATATTTGCCAAAGCCAATTGAAAGTGGTTCCCCAACACTAACCACTCCCTGTTTTTGTATTCCAATAATTTCAGCAGGAAGAAAACTCTAAAAATAATTTGAGTAACAAATGCAGGCTTTTCCCCCAGCTAGATATATTGGCTTTGGTTTCGTATTTTCTTCCTGCTAAGTATTATACCATACAGCAAAGCTCTCAAAAGGAAAAGAATGTGCTTTTTGGAAGTTTAATTTACTATTATGCAAAATCCTGTGAAACAGTTGTTTTGAAAGAATTTGACTGAAGTTTGGGATGGATACTTTGAGTCAAAACTGCTCAACACCTCAAGTCTTTTCTGTAGAGTTGCTTAAAGTACTTCTGGACTGTTTCTTCATTTTGCCTTAGGGCAGTGCCGCCTCACGGATCACTGAACCTGTTTAGGCGTAATTACAGCAATTCAAGCACTCCACTTCCATGTTGCATTCTTTTGACGGTTAGAAGGAGTTACTTTATAAGTATAAGTGTAGCAAATACAATTATAAGTCTGAAACTTGATGCAGCTGAATCTGCTGACCAAAGTGCAAAATTTTTCTACCAGCTGGCATGTTCAAATGATGTGTAGCAATAGAAAGGATTCTCTCCTATTCAGTTTTAATGTTTTTGAGCCAAGAAATAGGGCCATATTTAATATCTGCTGGAACAGGAGTAAACTGCTAGTTACCTGAGCACGGAGAGAGAAAAGCATTTCCCGGCAATCAAAAGCCTTTCCTGGTAAAAAATTAAAAATAAAAAAGAGAGAGAGAGAGAGAGAGGAAGGAAGGAAGGAAGGAAGGAAGGAAGGAAGGAAGGAAGGAAGGAAGGAAGAAAGAAAAATTATTAATTCCGAGTGGAAACATTGTTCTCTTGATTATGAGTTCTAACAGTGAAGTCTGATTCTATATAATAGCATATGGGAAATCAGGCCATAAAACAAGTTTCTAATCAATGGTTATATGGTCCACATGTGGGCCAGATAACCTAAATAAAAATACCCTACCGAATAGGATTTCTTTTTCCCTAAGGTGAAGTTTTAGCCTTAGTTGCTGGAACTGGAAAAGTATTTTCTAATGGAAGAATAGAAGGTAAGTCTGGTTAAAAGGATTTCCAAGTATTGAAGGGGAATCTTTGAAGAAGAAGGAGAAGAAGGAGGAGGAGTGTGGGGAGAGTGGGGGAGGAAGGTAAAGGTGAAAAGGAGAAGAAATAAGTTAGGAAGGGAGGGAGAGAAAGAAAATTTTCATTTGAAGTTAATTGGTTCTTTCTTTAAAAGCCAGGGAGATCTTCAAAATCATTTTTACTTCACATTCTATACCTAAGTTTACAAATACTTGCATCTTAATGAAAGAAGATGTTAATTGAAAGCTTGAAAGATGGTTTATACACAGTGTAGTTCAATGAGTTAAACACAGGGCTTTTTCCATACACTTCTACACATAAGTTGATAAACATTTATATATTAAGGAAACAAGATATTACTTGAAAGATCTATTATACGGGGGCCCCTGAGTAGCTCCGTCGGTTGGTTGAGCGTCTGACTTTGGCTCAGGTCACGACCTCACGGTTCATGAGTTCAAGCCCTGCATCAGGCTTGCTGCTGTCAGCACAGAGCCTGCTTCAGATCCTCTGTCCTCGTCTCTCTGCCCCTCCCCGACTTGAGCTCTCTCAAAAATAAATAAACATTAAAAAAAACAAGACTCGGGGCACCTAGGTGGCTCCGTCGGTTAAGCGTTTCCACCTCAGCTCAGGTCATGATTGCACAGTTCTTGAGTTCAGGCCCTGCGTCGGGCTCTGTGCTGAGCGTGGATTCTGCTTGGGATTCTGTGTCTCCCTCTCTCTCTCTGCCCCTCCCCCGCTCGTGCTCTGTCTCTCACTCTCAAAAATGAATAAACATTAAAAACATTTTTTTAATAAAATAAAATTACAAATTAAAAAAAAAAGACTTGTTATACACATTGTAGTAAAAAAATCATTTTTACCATCACCGAAGTTATCACAGACCAATTTCATTAGCAGAGAACACTTAAGTTGTGCTTATGCATAGAGAAGGCAATAGATACATAGTTGATGAAGGCTAAGGAGATAGGTAGAAAATATTTGTTTCAGTTTTGGATTTTGAGCCACCACAGACAGAGATTAAGAATTTTCTACATCATTATATGAAGTTGGTTATGATGAAGCAACTATCATGGACCAGTAAGCTTTCTGGACTAATAATACTGAAAAAGTATAATTCACCAATAGGAGGATTTGGTCAAGGCCAAGGACTTAGCTAGGCCTTGTCACTCCTGTCTACAGGCTTTGTCATCCCCTCACAAGGAGCCTTTGGAAGTTAACACCAGAAACTTAGTATAGCATTCAAGCACATCATACGTGTCTATGAAGTCATCACTAAACCACTAAACTGTAGGAAGCTTATGCTAGAATGTCATTTCCATTCTTCTTAAACCCTTTGCTTATCGTTCTAAAGTCACAAGTTAAAAGAATTCCTCTTTCTTTTTCTTAGAGAGCTACTGAAATCGAGACCTTACAAATGTTGTTGTCATTCTCCTAATAATAATAATGGAAAAAATGATATTAATAACTGACTTTCTTGAGAACTTAGCACATGCCAGACATTCTTCCCACATATAAACTCACTATTCCTACAAGGTAGATGCTACCATATTTCTTGGGTTCTAAGACATATATTTTGTCACATTTTAGCATCTCCATAATTAGAATGCCTCTTGCAGTGGAGAGCATTTTACAGTCACTATCTGACCATAGTTGTGGTATGGTTGTGATTACCTGTGCATATACAAATTTGGTCAGAACTGTTTATTTTTTTCACTTTAATTGAGTTGTTTGCCTTTTGGTATTACATACTGGTTTTTTCCTTTCTTAATAGATAATGATGTCTTATAATGAATGGTATATTAGTTTCACTAAGCTATAATATTATCTCCATTTTAAAAACAAGAAATAGGGGTGCCTGGGTGGCTCAGTCGGTGAACATTCAACTCTTGATTTTTGCTCAGGTCATGATCTCATGGTTCCTGGGATTGAACCATGATCTCAGAATTTGTGGGATCGAAACTGCTTCAGACTCTGCCCTGTCAGCGTGGAATTCTCTCTCTCCCTCTCTCTCTACCCCTTCCCTGCTAGTGCATGCATGCATGTGTTCGTGTGAAATCTCCCCCTTTCTCTCAAAATAAGTAAATATTTAAAAAAATAAAAATAAAAACAAGACGGGCACCTGAGTGGCTCAGTTGGTAAACATCTGACTTTGGCTCAGGTCATGATCTCAGGGTCTGAGAGTTCAAGTCCCACATCGGTGAGCTCCAGCCCTCATTGGTTGAACATAAGCCCTGCTTCGGGTGAGTTTGTGCTCCATTTCGGGTGAGCTTGAGCCCCACTTGGGGTAAGCACGAACCCCGTATCGGGTGAGCCCTGCTTCTCTCTCTCTCTCTCTCCTCTCCTTCTCTCTCTCTTTCTTTCTTTCTCTCTGCCCCTCCTGAGATTCTCTCTCTCTGTCTGACCCTTGCCCACCTGCACTCCCCTCTCTCTCTCAAAATAAATAATTAAATACATAAATACATAAATAAAATAAAAACAAGAAACAAAAGGATGAATAGCTTACAAAAATCATCCAACTGCCCAGAGTCTTTACTTTTCAACCATTATTACTCTAGTGTCCATAAAATCAGAGGGACACACAGCCTTGCTTACAGAATCGTGCCCCAATAAAGTTCAGGTGAACCCCAGCATGCCACTAGAAACACCTACTACGGTAGCCATTATCTCTTGAAAAGCGAAATGTCCATGAATTGCTTCCTTCCATTGCTCCAGACAAAAAACTTGGAAAAGAAAAGAGCCATGACCAATGATTTCCTGGTCCTCGGGACAAAACCTTACATCACATACACTTCTAGCCACTCTGTATTGTCAATATGAGGGAGTCTCGGCATCTTTATTAACAGGAGCAATCTCCATTGCTGCAGCTTGTGAAAACATGGGTTGTAACTTCCACTTTCAGAGCCAGTTAGCCGGGTCTCTCTCTTTCTCTCGTAAACAGAGCAGTAATCCCAAACAGAACATGACAGATATGATTTGTAATCCGGTGTGGTACTGTTTAATTCTTGTGCGTAGTGGCCAGCATTTTAATTAAGAATGTGTTGGCATATGTTGGCCAGACTCCTGATACATGGAATCATTCTGTGCTCCAAGAACAAGGACAAATTATCACTGCCTGAAATAAGGAACGGGCCCCAACAACACCAACAACGTGTTAGTTCAACTGATTTCTGATAGACATCTTCAACAAAAGGCCGTTGTAAAATACAATACAATAAGGTTTGGGGTTTTGTTTTGTTTTGTTTTGTTTACAGAATACACAGTTTTAACTTTGAACAGGCAGCTATTAAAAGGGAAGTATCAGTATGGAAGAAATCAAACTGACATTTGGACAGTATGTAGGATGAGTGCTGTTACAGCGTTGAAAATCAATGCACACATCAAAATGGCAGATAATCCTCAGCTCACCAGAGAATTCATGAGGGGCCACGTGGGGTGGTGATTACAGAGGGGTGGGCATTATGTGCGTAATCAGGAGAGCTCTCTAGAAAAGCACCCTCCTACCTCAGGGTTGAGTCAGTTTCGTTTACAGGAAACACGTGTACACAGTCAGTTCTACAAATATCTTGACCCATTCATTTCTATCCTAGGTCCTAATAGTTGAGAAAAAAAATTTTAATTGGAGGGACTGGGACGTATGTTTTAAGTACCCATTTGTTTAACTATTGATTAATGGAACATGCCAATGTGCTACCTCAAACTAGAGAGGCCATCACTCTTTGTTAAATAGCAGATAGTTCACAGAAAAACAACAAATAAAATCGCTCTCATATGAGAGAATTGTTGTGTTTTGATTATATATTTTTTTTCAATTCCTAACAGGCCAATGCAGGTAGAATGATGAATCCATTATAACGAGGTGTGCCTATCCTACTCCAAATCAAAGTAATTTTACTACCACTGTATAATAGATAATGTATACCTGTAGCCTACATTGCCAATTAAAATGTTTCGTACTTACCTAGTCTCTTTCATCTGTAAATCTTAAAATCTTAACATTTATTCATCTAGGATACTATGTAACATGGCTTTAGCTCTCTGGAATTTAAAGGTGTGCCTTCTAACAAGAGCTAGAAGCAGCTCATTGCCTTCCAGCAGAGTTCAGCTTCCCACACATACCTCAAGAGCTCACAAAGCCGTATTTTCCTCAGAACACAAGACTAGTGCCAATTCAGAATGCACTATGTGGTCTCAGCAGTTTCTTGACCCCATGGGGTCTTCCTCAAGGCCTCAACTGCCCACATGTGTTTCTTCTCTTCTGTTGATGGTTTTCAGGCTTTCAGATTTTGACAAATCAGAAAAAGATCAAACCCAGCCGAGAACCTGTCTTTCATTACAGTTTGCTCTAGTTGAAATGTTAAATTTTCTCACTTGCATGGAATTAAAGTAAATTATGATCCAAACTGAAAGATGAGTTGGGTTCATCTTCTCTCTCACTCACATCCACATTGCAAATAACTTCTTTTTCACATTGCCTCACCTAATGTATCTTTTGCCCTCTTGCTGCACTTTCATCTAGCAGGACTGCTCATCCCTTGGGTGGATTTCTAGAATCCCAACTTAGTTTGCCTTTCAGCATTCACATAAAATGCCATACCTGCACTAATCTCTTCTACTTAATGTCCACGGGATGATGGGTGATGACTGTCAGAAATTACCTGAGGCTGTTGGCATGTAGTGTTTTCTCAAAACCTCACCTGCATGGCTATGTTTGGTCAACCAAACCCAGTAAGCAGATCTTAGACTATCAAAGCAGTCAGCAAGCTTGAGGTCGGGGGTTAAAAAATTATAGACAAACGAAGTCTCAACAAAGAGAATTGGAGAAAGAAAAAAGGTTGAAGGATTTGAAGCAGATGACATCCGACACTGTTCCCAGAAGGCTGAGTGCTAGAGACCATCAAGACAGCCATATATAAAACATTTCCAGATCAAACCACCAGGAGAAACAAATTAATAAACAAGAGTCCCCTGCTTTGCTGACCAGTTGTGGCATTTGTCTCAGCTGTTTGTGAACCAATAGTTGTTTGCTCACCACAACATTTATGTGACAGCAATCCTGAAGTGACATGAGTCATTGCTGAAAAGAGTAATGCTCACAGATTGCTTCCTTATGACTTGGAATATTAGGTATGGAAGGAAATGAAGACAATACCTCCTTTGGGCTCCCTATGTCTTCTTAATGGATCAGAAAAGAAATTTGAAAATATTCCTTTAGTCCAAGCTGCCACAAAATTGTATTAAGGTTATGAAAATACGAGTATTTAAATATGAGGATCTATCAGTCTGCTCTTGTCACTTTGTCCCCCAGGATCCTCTGACTGGTATCTTTCTGAGGCCCGATAGATTCTCTTTCCGCTCTCCTCCATCCCACTCTTGCCCTCAGAAGCTGACCTGTGGAATTCAACAGATTCCTTCAGGCTCTGTTTGGTTTCAGCCCCGGGGAGCCATGACAGGTCATGGGAGTTCAAGGGACTTGGTTCCCTCACTTCTTCCCTGTGGGTTTATGCCAACTATCCCCATCAAAAGAAGGTCTTTACTCAGAATGATGCTCTCTTCTGTGTTCAGGAATCTGCAGCCTCCCTTTTACTTCTAATTCTGCAGGCTCAAGAATGGTAACATGGCTTTATAGCCCCAGGGCGGTACATTATCCCTTGTGGTTTCCTTGTACCTTGACAACACCTTTGGATCCAGTCCTTTCCTGAAGCCTGCCTTGAGTCATCTGGGATTTAGTTTATCCTCTCTTCCTAGTTGGCACCTGATAACTTCCACTAATAACTTCATCTTCTGATTTTTCCCACACCTTTGAGATAAGATGACCCATAATCCTTAAAATCTAGATAAGGGATCATGACCAATTCCTGAAATGCTTTACCCTGAAATTGCTAAGGTAAATTCTAGATTACTCACCGGCAAATTATCTGGCTTGGAAATTATTTTTCCAACCCTATCCTCCCTTTTACTCCTCATTGTTTGCTTTAAGGATTTTTAAGTAAGCCAATTCCAATTCTGTAAATTTGGTAAAGGATGCGAAGGTGCAAAAACACATTTTATGTCATCGGTGGAATTTCCTTATGCATTCTCTGTCAATGAGAACAATAATGACTTAAACTTAATAGGGCGTTCCATATGCTTGGCATTTTTCTAGGGATTTTATATCCATTCTCTCATCCAATCCTTCCAAGAGCTCTAAAGAGTGGGCTCTCTTATTATCGTACTACCATTTTACATTTGAGGAAACTGAAGCTCAAGGAGATAAGTAAATTACCCAAGGACATAGACCTGGTTAGTGGTGTCTCTGGGATTACTAACTGCAAAAGTTGGCTATTTGGCAGACTTCCTAACTGTTCGTGGCTTACGTATTTGAAGCGGTGTTTTATGTATTTAATGGTGCATAACAAACCACTCCAAAACTTAGTGACTTAAAACAACAACCTACTATTTTCTTCTACTCACTAGTCTATCTGAAGAGCGGCTACCACAGGTGTATTCTCAGGCCTTTTTGTGTGTGTTCTCCTGGACTAAGTGAACTCTAAGGAGAGTACAGAACACAGGATGCTGTGGGGGGAAGGGTGAGGAGGGTGGTAGGTACAACAGGGTTACAGTTTGAATTAGGGGTTAAAATAGAGGCAGGAAGGAGAATCCAGATTGATGGTAAGGAAGAAATGCCTAGCATAAGAATTAGGAGTGCCTTTAAGAACTGTGCTCTGCCCTTCGAGCCCAGACTCCCTTCTTCAGTCATGTAGCCTGCAGCATGGTGTAAACACAGTGTGAGAGCCAGAGGAAGAAAGAGAGCAGAGCATCACACAGTTAAAAAGGCCATGACCTCCTCAAACTCTCACGGAACTCATTACCAAGGTGCACACAGAAATGCCAGAGCTGGTTTTCTCCTACAAAAAATTAGACTGGTCAATTGCTCTGTTGAAGTTGTATCTGCTTTATTAAAACTTGAGAATGATCACTTAATATAACAAAATTTTTGAGGCATTTTCAAAAATTATCTAAGATCCAGCTCAACCACAGTTTCTCTGGGGGAAGCTCTCAGGGGACAGCAGAAGATACAAAATCGAATAAGAGAGGTGCAATTTTATTTTATTTTATTTTATTTTATTTTATTTTTTATCAGTAAATCATTTTTTCTTTTTTCTTTTCTCTTTTTTAATTTTATTTTTTATTTTTTTATTTTTTTCTGATTAGACCTATTTATTTATTTTATTTTAGTTACTTCATTTTATTTTAATTTTTTTTAACTTACATCCAAATTAGTTAGCATATAGTGCAACAATGATTTCAGGAGAGAATTCCTTAGTGCCCCTTACCCATTTAGCCCATCCCCTCTCCCACAACCCCCCCAGTAAGCCTCAGTTTGTTCTCCATATTTATGAGTCTCTTCTGTTTTGTCCCCCTCCCTGTTTTTATGTTATTTTTGTTTCCCTTCCCTTATGTTCATCTGTTTTGTCTCTTAAAGTCCTCATATGAGTCAAGTCATATGATTTTGGTCTTTCTCTGACTGACTAATTTCACTTAGCATAATACTCTCTAGCTCCATCCGCGTAGTTGCAAATGGCAATATTTCATTCTTTTTGATTGCCAAGTAATACTTCATTGTATATATATATATATATATATATATATATATATATATATATATACACACCACATCTTCCTTATCCATTCATCCATTGATGGACATTTGGGCTCTTTCCATACTTTGGCTATTGTTGATAGTGCTGCTGTAAACATGGGGGTGCATGTGTCCCTTCGAAACAGCACACCTGTATCCCTTGGATAAATACCTAGTAGTGCAATTGCTGGGTCGTAGGGTAGTTCTATTTTTAGTTTTTTGAGGAACCTCCATACTGTTTTCCAGAGTGGCTGCACCAGCTTGCATTCCCAAGGGGAGGTGCAATTTTAAACCAAAACATTACATATGAATTTATTGGGTTTTGATATTTTTGTTTTTCAAAATAAATACCAGATTAAAGAAATGAAAATAATGTTTAAACAAATATGCACTCACCTAAAATATTGCCTTAAATGTGTATTTTTGTGTTAATGAAAACTTCAAGCTGATTTTATGTTTTCAACCAGGTTTCCCACCAGCACAGATGGTATACAATTTAATAATATTTTATTCCATCAACTTGCTGTGGTCCTCAGGTTCTATGTAGGAATAATTACATGCTATAAAAAATTGGGGGAAAAAGTCCTTGATGACAATTCACTTTCTGGAATTGTGCATGTATCTAATTTGATAGAAATAGAGCAGCAATAGCTAACTCTAATTTATTCATTGCAATTGTCAACAAAAGAAAGTAGTTAATTAAGATCTAAAAGACTAGAGGGGTGCCTGGGTGGCTCTGTCGGTTGAGCAGTCAACTCAGTTTTGGCTCAGATCATTATCTCACAGTTCATGAGATGGAGCCTTGCTTTGGGCTCCATGTTGAGAGCACAGAGCCTGCTTGGAATTCTCTCTCTCCCTCTTTCTCTGCTCCTCCCCTGCTTGCACTCTCTCTCAAAATAAATAAATATACTTAAAAAAATATCTTAAGATCTTTAGGTCTTAAGATCAGTAATCTCAACCCTCTCACTAAACAAAATATTTCATTGCAAATACGTCCCTTGCCCTTTTGTTCCCATAGTGTTATTGAACGTCTATTGCATGAATTTGAAATATATTGTTCATGTGATGAACATTTATAGAACACTCCCTGAGGGTAAAGTTCTGTCAGGTGTCAGAGGGTACCACAACAGTTTGGTCCATCACTTCAGTAAACCTAGAATTGGGGGAAGGAGATAGACAATGCATATAAATGTAATTGGAAGTTTCTGCCTCTCAAGACACAAATATAACTGTTTCCTACTCTTGCTGAGTTTATGGTTTGTGAAAGTTTAAAATGTACCCAGATTTCTTCCATTTCCTTCCTCACCAACCGGGCTACTGTTTCTGTACATGCTGCTTCTGTGATGCACTAAGTAGACTCAGATGTGAAAATTCAGAATCTCTTTAAGTTCCATGTTTAAAATGCTTTCATTCACATTATCTAGCTTAATAACCTTCACAGAAAATGGTGTCAAAGGAGGCAGGTGAGAGATCACAGGAATATCCACAATATATATAAGTGAGCTAAGAGGGCAGATCATCTGGGGAGCTCTGTGCCATTTTAAGACATCCGTGTTCACCGATAGCCACTAATGACCACCATGCCGTTGTGAGATTTCAACACATAGCCCTCTCCTCTCCCCATCTCGCTGTCATCTCTCTCCCTAATCCTCTCTACTTCTCAACTTTCTCTTCCCTTCTGCATTGCAGCAGAAGCTCCAAATTGTTTTTCCTCTACCAGTCAGGACAATGTTGTCCTCCTCAGAAGTCTTGGCATCATCTGGCCCCTAGATATTTTCAACAGAGAATTCTCTCCCTGGGAGAAATTCTTGTGCAAACTATAAACCATATTTAAAAAGTTTTCTCTCTCTTATCACATACTCCTAATTCAAGGCAAAGGAAAATAACACATTATATTATTAGCTATTGCTTATAGAAGAGAAATTTATAAATCTATACATAGATAGAAATGAACATGTATAACTGGGACTATGTGATGATTTCTTTCTTTTTCTACCGTTCGTTAGAATATTGGGTAATAAGACTGTTTTGGAGTAACAAAATACATCGCTTCAAAAGACTACATATAATTTTTAAGCTGATTATGATAAATCCAAAATCAACGGTCAGATCCTTATGATTATTTTGCTTGAACAAATTATACAGACTAAAGGCTGTCTCCAAATCTCTGGAGAAAATGTCCCAGGTATGGATGTAATTCATCTTAAAGCAGGGGGAATGGTAAAGTGCCAAGGCTGTCTGGAGCAGAGCTATAAGGTTAGAAGGAGTGAATGACTTGGTGTGACAATAGGTGATGCCACATATCACGTATTTTCTGTCTCATTTCCAATGAACTTGGCCTAAGAAACTCAAGATATGAGGCTTTTAAGTGAACCAAAACTCTGGGCCATACTGAAAAAAACACCTACCAGGAAAATTATAAATGCTGATAGAAATGCTCATACAGTGCAGATACAAGGCAGATATAAACCTGGTGCTGGCCATCAGGTCAACAGAAACAGCTACCCTACTGAAGACATGTGTAACAGAAAAGTACTCTCGCACCGGAGTAAATCCTTTCCCGACTTGGCAATTTGAGGGTAAGGGTAGGGTGTCTTACAGGGGAATCTTCCCATTCATAAGCCTTACTCTTATTACAAAGAACCTGCAAGGCAATAAGATCTTTACTACTCAAAGGAACCACAGCACATTACTTACACCAGTCATCCTAGTGCTTTATTCATAAGTATTATCTAACCACCAAGAATCACCAGGTATTACAGGGAAATAAATAGCATGAAAGAACTTTCCTTCTCTCTTTTCATAAAGATGAACAAATAGGGCTAATCTCAAGAGGAAGCAAAGGCATTTAAAGAAAAATTTAAAAACAGATATATATTTTTTTACTTCTAATTAACAGTAGGAAGACATAGTTCTGATAAAGTAAAAATGTGTTTATTTTGGCAAAAGAAAAAAGAATAAGACAGTGAAATTTAAAGTAGAATGGCAAAGGGGTGCTTGGCTGGCTCAGTAGGTAGAGCATGTGACTCTTTACCTTGGGAATGTAAGTTCGAGCCCCATGTTGGGTGTAGAGATTACTTAAAAATAAAATCTTTATTTATTTATTTTTTATTTTTTTTAACGTTTATTCATTTTTGAGACAGAGAGAGACAGAGCATGAATGGGGGAAGGTCAGAGAGAGGGAGACACAGAATCTGAAACAGGCTCCAGGCTCTGAGCTGTCGGCACAAAGCCGACGCGGGGCTCAAACTCACAGACTGAGAGATCATGACCTGAGCTGAAGTCGGACGCCCAACTGACTGAGCCACCCAGGCACCCCGAAAATAAAATCTTTAAATACATACATATATACAAGCATACAATAGAATGTAAAAAATAAAAATTTCGATGGATAGTCTGAAAAATCAAATGAAAGGACTAATTATATGGAAAGAAAGCTATGAAGTTTCTTAGAATGCAGATCACAAAGAAAAAGAAATGACAAATATAAGGAAAAGGGTAGAGACTGGAAGGACATTCATGAGGCCAAGATCCACCCAATCGAATTCCCATTAAGAGAAAGAAATAATGGAGGGGAAATAATTTACTGAAGGAAACAATAGAAGAAAATTAGTCTTAGCTGAAGAAATACAGGCATTTTTGCGTTGAAAGACACATGAAGGAAGCATTGGGTAGAATATAGGTTAAAAGACTTACAGGGCTCCTGATGAACTCTCAAGATGAAAGAGAAAATTCTAAAAGCTTCTAAAGAATCAAAATAGGTTACTCAAAATGGAGAATCTGTCTAACACCTGACATTTCACAGAAGTACTGAACTCTTGAGGGCAATAATGCAAATCCTATTTGAGTGTATATGTTTTAGAATGAGGTCTGGAAGAATATACATCAAACCTATGGGAGTTGAGGGAAGGAGAGAGGAGGACTCACTTTTACCTCTCTACCCTGCTGTTGTTTTAATTTTTAGAATGGTCTTTTATGACTTTCATAATTAAATTAATTTAGAAGAAAATAGTAACTCTGTAGCAGTGAATAAAATTAATTGCCAGCGAAAGAGACTAGAGGCTGTTAACTCAATTAGACTGTTGTTACAGTAGTTTCCAGCAAGAAACTGAGGGAGAAAAGGCTACAACAATAAAAATCAGAGGCCAGACTCAAGGAGCATTTTGAAGATATTTTTGATGATTTGGTCAGTTATTGAAATTAAGAATAAAGGAGAAAGAAATGAAGATGATTCTTCAAATTCTTAGTCGGAACGACTAAATGCCATCCAGTTAGGAAAGACAGAGGAGGAAGAGATTTATACTGGATATTAGGGAAAAGTTGATCGTACATTTATTTTGAGTGTGAACTATAGGTAGGGCATTCATATAAAAGGTCTTGCCCATGGTCTGAAATGGAGGCTGGAGCTAGGGGGGAATTTCAGGTGTGACTATAGCTGGGCCATGGGATATATAAACAAGAGAGACAAAAACTGATGACAGAGACTTGTGGGAAGCCCTGCACTCAGAGTAGCTGAGAGAAAAAAAAAACCAGTGCTACCTGAGAAGGAGTGTTCAGAAACAAAGAAGAATCTGGAGAGTTCAATGTCACAGCTAAAGAAGGTCATTTTCAACAAAGAGGGGAAGTGTTTGTTACATCAAAAGATAAAGAAGGAAGAGTAGAAATGCAAGTTTTGGCAACTGACAATGTCACTGAGAAATTTCAGGTTAATAAATATTTGAATAGTCAAATAATCTTGGAGGGTATATTGAATGCTTCATTGGGTTTTTCTAACATGGGTATGTCTTTTTGCTGAGAGGCTTCTAACATGTTAGCAAACAAGGGTAGAAAATCTCTTTCCAGGGTGCATACTAGATTTCAAAAGGAAACCTGAAGTCAAAGAGTCAGCCCCTTAGGGATGGGTTTCCAGGGTTCCAAGCTGAGGTCAAACTACATATGTATGAGTGCCAAGTCCAAGGAGAAGCAAGGACTGATTCCAGGGCACAGAGACCAAAGCCAATAGGGGCAAGACCAGAGCCAGAGGAAGGACAGAGAATACAAGGACACCAAGAGCAACAAGATGGTCTGAAAATCAGTCAGAGGATATTTTATCTGTTGCCCTATGTGTTTGAGACTAATATGTTTGCTCTCTTCAACCATTCCTTCTCTGTCTTATTAGTGCAAATTAGTTATCTGATAGTATTTCCCACAGAAGAAAGTTTTAGTCATTTATATCCCCAAGATCTATTACCTATACAAATATCCATGTGGAGAATATTGATACTTTCCTAATGTGTATTATGATGAAAGAGAACCATATATCTCCATTGTTGTAATAAGGGAAGTGGTTCCTTCACAATTTTCAACTTTTTACATCTTTCACTGAATATGTTTTCTCTTCTAAAACTTTCTTTTTTTTTTCTTACTTAAACCCAAGTTAGTTAACATATAGTGTAATTCTAAACCTTTCTAGTACATATTGCTAACATCACATATCTGGCTCTCATTGTTTATTACCGCAAATACATTCTATCTTCCCTTCTGCAGTACAAGAGATAAACACAGGACTCATGAGTTACTCTCCTTTCAATCCTCTACAGTCCTTAGAAAAATGTCTAAAACATAACATGTTCTTCATGTAAGTTGATTATCATTTATTACATTACCCAAAGATGACTGCTGAGGATTATTTGTAATACTTACTTATATAGATTTTTATAATTTTTTGTTAACTTTTTAATGTTTTCTTTATTTTTGAGAGACAGAGAGAGACAGAGACAGAGACAGAGCAGGGGAGGGGCAGAGAGAGGGAAAGACAGAATCTGAAGCAGGCTCCAGGCTCTGAGCTAGCTGTCAGCACAGAGCCCGATACGGGGCTCAAACCCACAAACCGTGAGATCGTGACCTGAGCTGAAGGTGGACAGTTAACCGACTGAGCCACCCAGCTGCCCCTATCCTTTTTTACGATTTTATTTTTTTAAGTAATCTCGATACCAATGTGAGGCTCGAACTCACAACCTGAGATCAAGAGTCATATGTTCTATCAACTGAGACAGCCAGGCACCCCTAGATTTTTATACTTTTACAAGTGTTTTAGTGTACATAAGATCTCTTAATTTTCAAAAGAATTTATTAAATAGGAAAGTTGATTACCATTTAATAGATAGGCAAACTGACATTCAAGGAATTCAAAGATTTTCCAACAGATTCAGTATTAAAACTAGAATCTAGATTTCTTGATTCTTTTTTTTTTTTTTTGAGAGAGAGAGGGCGTGCATACACGCATGTGTGTGTATACACAAGCAGAGGAGGGGTTAAGGGAGAGAGAGAATCTTATGCAGGCTCCTCCCCCAGTGCAGATCCCAACTTGGGGCTCCGTCTCATGACGTGAGATCATGACCTGAGCCGAAATCAAGAGTCAGATGTTTAGCCGACTAAGCCACCCTGGCACCGCTGAATTTTTTGATTCTTAATTGGGTCTTTCCTTTACTATCAGAGCTGCTCATTAATTTTCTATAATAATTGAGATTCGAAGAACTAAACCTACAAATCCTCTGCCAGTGGTTTTTATGTGGTTGTGGCAGGGAGATTGGAGTGGGGGGTGGGGGCAGGTACTGGAGTGCTATGCATATACTACTCTTCAAGGACCAGTTGGAAATGTACGGTGTTATTACCCTGCACATTACCACAGTGGGTGGGAAACGTTTATAGCATTTAATGAGATGGGATGTTGCACATCTTGCAATACTGGCTACAGCACAATGAGAATTAACCCATCTGAATACCAATTGCTCTTCTATTGAGAAACTCAGCAAGTTTAGGCAAAGTGAATTATAGTCACCTCTTCAAGTTTATAATCTCCCCTTTTGAGATCCATAACAAAAATCTATAAAGTAAAAGTCAAAGCTTTTTAGTCATTATTCTTAAAACAAAAGAAGGTGAACACGTGAATGGCAAAAGTCCAAAAATTAGTCTTACAGGAGGTAACTAAGCAAAAGCAGGAATTCAGCACACAATCCAGGCTCGTATTCTTTCTACGTAAAAATACAACTACTGCTTTATCGAATAAATAATCACATAAGCAGCGTGGTGTGTAATTTACAAGATTTAAAGAACTCTAAGCACCAAGGTGTCAGTTAGAGGCTTCACTTAAATTTTAACTTGTTAATCACCCTTTACTTCTCTTAATAGAAAGGAGAGTTATGTAGAAGTATCCTGAACCTTTTCTTAAGGCTAGAAGCTTCCCGCTCCTCTTTCTTCGACTGTTAGCTTTAATAATTGAATTACCTCAGACATATGACTCTCTCCTGCGCAGGACTTTCATAGAAGACCCCTGACTTCTGATGCCTCACATCAGCCCTTCTTTAGCCCAAATGGATTCCCTTTGCCCTTTCAGCAAAACAAAATGAAGGGAAATGACATGTTAGAGAAGGCTCTTTTTCTCACTGCCACAAACTCTCTAACAACTTTTATCCCGGTCAGGATAAAGCACTCTTGGCCTTGAAGACATGAAGCCACCCCTCTTAGTCCCTTTCCCACTATTACCTCCCTTGTATTACCTTTTAAAATATTTGCCATTAAAAAAATTTCCTCGACTTTTAGCATTTACAAATTGCCTTTACTACAGACACATTTCTTAAAAGGATATGCCTTTGGGAATTTTGTTATGTTGTTCAGGAGGAGAATGTAAAACAACTATAGCCCTTTAAAGCGTTACTTGTGATAACAAACAAATGTTTTAGTCAATCGATCAATCAATTATAAAATCTTTCCAAAGATTGGAGGGTCACTTAGTTCTAAGAATGTGTTCATTTGTTTTCTGTTCATCTGGTATACCGGAGCAAATTGTTTCACTGTGATATTTTATAAACTAACATGTATCACTTTGTATTTCTAATTAAATTTCAATTAAGGAACCTTATAATTATCTTCTATCAACCGGCCAAGGACAGAAATACCTCATACTGAATCATACTTACACTAATAGTGAGACCCTCAAGGTTTGGCATTTATGTTTACCTCAGATAGACGTCCAAAAATTGTGATGATTATTCAAACTCTCCAAACATCTTGAGTCTGCAAAATTTGGCTGGCAATCTTGTGGGAACAAGCTTTTTCGCAAGAGCCCAGTATGTCTGCTTCAAGTCCTGGCTCAAAGTCAGACTACAAAGGCAGATGAAAATGAGAGAGAAAATTTTATCTAAATATTTCAAAAGCTTCAAATGGGTGAAGGTTCATGGGAAGGAACAGTTTATTTTCTTTAAAACCAGTTCAACATAATTTATATCTATTGCCACATTCATGTTGAACCTGTTACTATAGTCATAAATTGCACTTCTCTCTCTTAAAGTGAGAATAACCATTCAAGAAACTTTATGTGAGATATTTTATATTCTTGGATCCTTTCCCTGTTTTAACACACAAGAGTGACAATACCAAAATAAGCTGTGTTTTTATTTGAATTGCCCTACTATACAGACATAGTACATAAATACTTATTGAAATATTTACTTAAGCAAGTAGGGTATTAAATAAGATAAAGAAAAAAAAACTAGGAGTTGGGAAAAATGGGAGTGAATATATTGATACTGTATATAGTTATGAAATGTGCCTCATAACTGGAAGTAGAGAACCAGTCAATTAATTATTCTACATTAACAATCCACTCCCTTTTTTCTATCTGGAATACAGTAACATGTTTTAAAGCCCTTTCCTTTCAAGTGAAAAGGTAAACAACAAAGAGAATCTGTCTTCACAACAATCTCCCAAGTTTGGGATGCTATGGCTTCATGCTCATATTGTTCAGAGTTTAGCCCTCCCTCTGTCCCCACAAAAAGGAGTCATCTTATGGACTATTAAAAAAAACCCAGACATTTCACAGATGTAGATAAATTCATAATGTGTGATAAAGCTAGTTTCCAGAATTATAATTTGGGGTTTGTCTTTTTAAACATATGGAGTACCTACGAAATAGAGGTTGGGTTTTTATACCTATTTCATTTAATTCTCACAACTGTGCTATCCCATTTTACAAATGAGGAAAACTGAGGCTTAGAGAAATGAAGTAACTTTCCCACAGTTTGTCAGGTAGAAAATGAGAAAACTGAGTTCAAATCTTAGTCATCAGACCCCAGGTCAAGTTGTTTCACTGTTCCAGTTTAATTAGTATTCATTGGGGGCACCTGGCTGGCTCTGTTGTAGAGCATGTGACTCTTGATCTCTGGGTCATGAGTTCGAGCCCTATGTATGGTGTGGAGATTACATACATACATAAAATTTTAAAAATCAGGATTCATTGGGAAACCTAAGGTTTCCATAAAGGCCTCTTATAATTTCTTTTCACAGTTAATTTGTGTGAAATGCCGCACTCAGTCTCATCATCTAAGGGCTCCAAATTACCTTTGTCATCTTTGTTGATTCCCTGTTGATTCTTATGAACTAAAACACAGCTGCATATACTCAGCTTTGTCCTACTTTTTATGAAGGAAACCATGTTGGACTCCAAGAACCTTAAAGGCACCTGAAGCTTAAAAAGAACATTAATTGTGACACCGTAATATGACCGGGTCATTCCAGTCTTTGTCTGGGAACATGAGCCTTTACGATTTTCTCTTTAGCAGATGCTTTCGCTGGTTTCCATGAAGGCTTTCCACAGTTACTGAGCTTAATAGGGTCTTCTATCAGGTTCCTTCTCAACTTTTCACTTTCACAGGCAGAGACTCCAAAGATAAATTACAGGCAAGCTTAAAAGATCAGAAAGGCTTTCACATTATATGAGTGGGTGATTAAGTTTGATTTGTGTCTGTTACAGTAATTTTGTCTTTCTCCAGGCTTCCTCCTCTGCTTCTGAAACACAAAACTGCAGAAAGCACCCCACCCTCTTCATATGCTTCAAGATTGCCCTAATGATGTTTTCATCCTGAAACAGGCTGTGAGAGTGAAGGGCCGTGTCAAATGATGACAATTTTATTTCAGTTAGCCAAGAGCCTGAGTTCAAGCTGAAGTTAAAATGAGTTTCAGTTTTTACTTAGTATACGCATTTTTAACAAAAACAAGTAGAAGTATTTTTGTGTTTGTTTTCGCATTCTTCATTCTCTGTCTTCTTGTCTTACCTTGTAATGACTCAGTAGTATTGAAAGATGATAAACAGGGATACCTGGGTGGCTCAATTGGTTAAGCATCCAACTCTCGATTTAGGCTCCAGTCATGATCTCACAGTTCGTGGGTTTGAGTTCCATGTTGAGCTCTACACTGACAACACAGAGGGATTCTCTGTCTCCCTCTCTGTTTGCCCCTCTCCTGCCCATGCTCTCTCTCTCTCTCTCTCTCTCTCTTTCTCTCTCTCAAAATAAATCAATTTAAAAAAAAGATGATAAATTCCTTCCTGGCCAAGAAGCATTGTGGGCATCACACATTCTCCTGTCTCTCTGATCCCTCTCCCTGAACGGAAAATTTCCAGCAGGTTGGAAGAGAAAATCACTTGCTGCTGGAATGATAAAGGGTCATTTTGCACCATAACATTATTGAATTAACCACAAGGCTCTGGAGTTTTTCTTTGGCATTTCTTTCCTCCCCACTTCAGCCTTCATCTCCCATTACATTTTTGTGAAAGGACCATAGATGTACTCTAAATTGCTGACTGATCTTGGAGACGGCAGTTAGGTCTCAGAATTCCCTAGGGACAAAGTTGATTGCAAAGTCTCCCACTAATGAATACAGTTCATTTCAACGAAATTTATACTTGAAAGAAAACAATGGAAAATGTGGTACAAACACACTGCAGTATTTATGCAAATATGTTGACTCACTGTTAGGAGTCAATGAACTGAGTAGTTCATTTCTTATTCTGCAGGACTTAAGACGGGAATAAATAGTCAGGGAGGCAACTGCATTCCTTCTTTGTCCATTTGTCTGTTACTTAGGTTTTTGCTTTTTTCTTTATTTTTGCTTTCCTCTCATGGTGAATTGTTCAGATGACAGCATTTCCAACAACAAAATTCAGATTCCTATCATAGAAAAATGTCCTCTCTTCATTGTCTTAATTGTGATATAAATTTTATTGTGAACTAAAAACATCTAGGAATTGGATTTTTATTTAGTTTCCTCCTTTCTTCACATGTTTGATACTAGATACATTTTTTTAAGTAAATTGTTTACCCAATTCATTTCCTGCAAAAAAATGTTGAAAAGGGACCCTCCCAATCAACAGATATTTACTGAGCAACTGCTAAGTGTAGACACTGTTCAAGGGGCCTGGAATACAGTGTGAACAAAACACACAAAAATTTCTGCTCCTGGAACCGACATTTTAGTTGTGGGAAGAAGGGGGAAGGTGGGGTTGGATATAACACTTAACACACCTTTAACATTACTATATGCTCAAATTCTTAAGCTCATAACATCATTAAGCACACACACACACACACACACACACGCATACACACCTTTAAAATTACACGGTAATTGTCCACATTTTACAAATGAGAAAACTAAGGCACAGAGAGGGTAAGTAATGTGTCCAACACCACACAGGTAGTGAGAGATAAGGCCAGGATTCCAGCCCAACAATCTGACCCTGTCGTGTGTGTTTTTACCCTAATAAAACTGCCCTTCTCCGATTAATCACTATGTGGCAGGTTTTTAGTGGCACAGAATTCTGAAGCAGTTTGTTAAGTGGTCTCGCCTGGGAAGCTAGTCTTTTACCAACCTTGACACTCGGCATAAAACACAACCCAGCAGTTTCTATAAATAAAGGAATTAAACCTGTGACTCTAAAGTTAATTCTTTTGATTTATCTTATATCAGAAAAACTGAGGCAGACAGCAACCTTGGGTGAGAATCTTTCACATTCTTAGAAAAGTCTGGACTTATATAACAGCCTCCCAACTTGCACCATGGTCCGCCCCTACCTCCCCCCCTCCGCCCAGGATATGGCCTGGCCCAGAAGCAGGCCACAACCTTGGTACTTCTGGGGACAAAGGGATGCCATTTTTTTTCTCATCTGGAAAATACAGAGATAATCCCTCTGCGAGTTCTTTTACATATCAAGTGAAATTTCAAATTTTTATTTTAATTAAAATTTTACTTTAATAAAATAATAAAACAAAAGCACACTTTGTACACTGCATAAGGGGAGGTAAATAAATGCCTTCAGTGCATCCTGAACACATTCACCAAATCAGATGGCCGAAATGCAGCTTCATGCTTCCTTCTTCAGGATGGAGAGCAAGAACCATTTCCAGTAAGCTTCTCCACCAGCCCGCCTTGCTTCACCTTTCTCCTCAGACCTCTTGTTTCTACCATTTCCATATCACATATTCATACACTGTCTTTAGTTATGCTAAGACTTTGTGCCACTTCTACTGGAATAAAGCTTAGATCCTTGTGAGCTGGTACTACGTCGACTACTTCTAAATGAAAGAATAACATAGTAGTTAAAAGTACATCCCTGAAACCTGTCAGCTAGGACTCAATTCCCAGCTCCACCATTTACTAGCCATGGGACACTGGAAAATCATTTGTCTGTGTGCGCCTCGTTTTCCTCATTTGAACGATGCATAGGATGCGTTGTGACTTGCTTGGGTGGAGGTCGTGGCTCGGGCAGTGAAAGAATTTACTGAAGGCAGAACAAAAGAGATAAAAGTTTATTGAACACGCTGCAAGGGAGCAGCGGCCAGGACAGCAAAGGAGAGACCACCTGCCAAAAGGCGGTGGTGAGGAGGGCTGTAGTAAAGGGGGGGGGGGGGTGAAGAGGTATGGGAATGTATGGAATTTTCCTTTTTTGGCACCTGTAAGGAGCCTATTGGTGAGCTACTGCTAATGGATATTTTGAGGTGGGTCGCCTGATGGGCCTGTTTGCATTCAGCCAGTGGTCACTGTGGCCCCTTTACCTCACTCGGGTTTCCATTGCTCAAGTCCGTTGCCTAAAAGTGGCCTCTACAGGTGATAATATTGTGGAGAGGAATACATGAGTTAATAGACGAAAACTGTTTGGGACAATATCTGATTCACAGTGTGTGCTATGTAAATCATCTTCATTCTTCTTTTTTATGTCTTCCTTCTCCACATAGTGTTGCCTCCAATGTCCAGGGGCCGTGGTTGGACTAGGCAAGTTGTGCTACTAAATGGGACGGCTAGTTTAATGTAGAAAACATGATTTCAGGAAGTTTGCTTACTCTGCCTTTGCTGCTGTTATAAGGAACAAGCATTACCACCAACATAACGAGGTAGATGAGATGATCTAAAGCCTTAATTTTATTAGTCATTGTATAGGGTACTTATTATATTCTGTCCCAAGAGACTGAGTCATTGTTTGAAGGGTGCCTTCCCACACCCATCTGAGCTGAGGAAAAGTTGCCCTGCCTTACAGACACCATTGGTTTCCTCTAATCTTTCAAGTAGTCTTAACAAATACTACATTTGCAGGTCATATTTCATTGCTAAAGTCTCACAAACATTTAGTTCTCACCAGGCATGTTAGCATCTTTGGGAAAAAATCCACCATCTTTAGAGAGAAAGCAGGGTCCATGAAGGAAGAGATTATTCTAGTTGTGTTTACTCATTAAAATTGTGGAAGGTAAATGAATGAATTTGGTGTACACATGTATTATGTATAGATATATTCATGTATTCACATGTATTTGAAATGTACATATGTTTTTAAAATAATTGCCTTATATATATAACCTTTCTATTTTTACTTCCTGAACACTGGAAACAATCCCTTGATTCATTTCTATAACAAGGCAAATCCCACATGATCTCTATTCCAAATGTCATTGACTTCTCTGTCCTAGATCCATTCCATTTGTACAGTTACTACACTATTCTTTTCCTAACCTAATGTTGATATGGTCATAACCAACAGTATTTTTTTGTAATGACAAAGCAACTGAGTTTATATAACATGCATTATCTCTGGTCAAAAAGAAGAATAGTTTCTATTCATATAAATTATGATGGGGAAGGTAGAATGAGCCCTCACAGCAATTTTAAATGAGTTAATTATTTTAAATTAGTTAAAATATGTGCTAGGAAGCTGCCATTTTCAAACCCTTCATTTACTTGATTTAACAGACAGATAAAACGCTAGTTAAATGCACAATTCTATTCTAGAAAGGAGGGCTTCTGGTAGGGAAGAAATCGTGGAGTGGCCCTTTTGTTTAACTCAGCATCTTAGCCTTCTTTGGATATGTATAGGTTGGCTACAACTGATTTTAAGAGTAAGAAATGACAAAAAGTGAATTGGTGTATGCAGTAATCTGAGAAACATGGAATTCCTGCAAGAAATCTAAGAGGAAGTGAGTGAAGAACAAAAATGAAATGGAGTGAGAGCAGTCAGTAAGATCAGAGTGCTAAGAACATATCAGCAGATGTTAAGAAATTTCCAGAAGCAGGATAAGAAAGAAAGAAAGAAAGAAAGAAAGAAAGAAAGAAAGAAAGAAAGAAAGGAAGGAAGGAAGGAAGGAAGGAAGGAAGGAAGGAAGGAAGGAAGGAAGGAAGGAAGGAAGAAAAAAGCGAAAGAAAAGGACTTTTAACAAAGGGAATGTTTTTCTTTTTTTATTTTTTTTTTTAACGTTTATTTATTTTTCAGACAGAGAGAGACACAGCATGAACGGGGGAGGGGCAGAGAGAGAGGGAAACACAGAATCTGAAGCAGGCTCCAGGCTCTGAGCCATCAGCCCAGAGCCCGACGCGGGGCTCGAACCCGCGGACCGCGAGATCGTGACCTGAGCCGGAGTCGGAGGCTTAACCCACTGAGCTACCCAGGTGCCCCGGGAATGTTTGTTTTTCAATTTAAAATTTTTATTGTTCCTGCTCCTTAAACCTTCCTTTTCTCCCCTAATTACCAGCAAATCTCTTAGCCCCTAAAAGCCTTGTGTGAGTGGAATTCTGTGGAAGTGGGAAAAAAAAAAAAAAAAAAAAAAACCAACCCTGATCTA